>NC_071124.1:14605000-14832500 GCF_024256425.1 Clarias gariepinus
CAGAGCAGATTTCATATGTCTTGGGGCCGCAGCCGGAGGGCAGCCGCCATTAGACGAGTTGGGTTAAAGATGCTAGCACTCTAGCCTAGGAGTACAGGACAAATTCTGTCCCTCGGGACCTTTTACACTCCAGCCCAACTATCTTCCACAGTCGAAGCCTTCTGTCCTCCGCCGCTAGCTCCGGAGCAGTTAAGACTTCAGTCGCTGTGTTCAGCTCATGCTCTTCAATTTACAGCGCACCTCTGCATTAAGCCAGGGCCGTAAATTAGAGCAGGGTTTCATACGTCTTGGGGGCGCGGCCGAAGGGCAGCCGCCATTAGACGAGTTGGGTTGGAAATGCTAGTGCCCTAGCCTAGGAGGACAGGACAAATTCTGTCCTTCAGGATCTTTTACATTCCAGGACATAAAACATGTAGACCCAGTACACTGCCAAACTGTTACAGTGCTGGAAGTTTCTGCAAAAAAAAAAAAAAAAAAAAGCCGTTCTGCATTTTTACCCAACTATCTCCCACAGTTGAAGCCTTCGGTCCTCCGCCGTTAGCTCCGGAGCAGTAAGTCTTCATTCGCTGTGTCCAGATCATGCTCTTCAATTTACAGCGCACCTCTGCATTAAGCCGGGGCCGTAAATTAGAGCAGGGTCTCATATGTCGTGGGGCCGCGGCCCAAGGGCCGCCGCCATTAGACAAGTTGGGTTAAAGATGCTAGTGCTCTAGCCTATGAGGCGCGTGGCATACTTCGCCTCTAGTGATTAGGGCCGTTCGACCAGGAAGCTTGCCTTTGTCTATTGCTCCGGCAAGAGGGGCTTCCAAAGATGGCATGCGGCAGGCTGCCTTTCCGCAAGACATCGGTCAGGCGTCATGGTTTGATGCCATGCTTACGGGGTCTAGGACTCCTTGGGGGTACTGTGCGCACACGACACAACCCTGGGGGTCCAGACACTTGCAGTGCGGCGGAGTGGGTATTCTCGTTCCCATAGCGCTTTCGCGCAGCATCGAGTGTAGCTTTTGAAAGGGAACGTCTCGGGTTACTTTGCTGTAACCCTGTTCCCTGAAAAAGCGGGAACGAGATGCTGCGCTACAATGCCGCACTGCATGCGTGACTGGACATCCTTCAGACAAAATTGACCTGAGGGTGTTTCCGGTTCATGCCTATTTATAACCTCCAGGTGCACCTCATCGGTTGACGTCACCTGCCTGAGGTTATAGATGCCAAAATATTTGGCGTGTTTGACACACACGTGCTTCACAACCGGTCACGAGGAATCGTTTCCCATAGCGCTTTCGCGCAGCATCTCATTCCCGCTTTTTCAGGTAACAGGGTTACAGCAAAGTAACCCGAGACGTTCCTCTACCGCCGGATCCCCAAGCAGGATGGGTGTTGTAGTCTTCAGCTGGTCATCTCAACGTCTCTGTGGCCTCAATACCTGCAATACACCCACGATAACCCTCTCAATGGTCATCTGGGGCGGATGAAGACCCTGCGGAGGCTGCTGGAGGTCGCCTACTGGCCAGAGATATGCAGAGATGTCTGGAAATATTGTAAGAACTGTGTTAACTGTCAGAAATACAAACCCTGGCCGGTCTACAAAGCACACCTGTGGTGGAACCTGGTTTCATGTTGGGAGTAGATCTCATGGGTCCTTTTCCACGTTCATCCCGGCTCAACGAACATCTGCTGGTGGTCGTGGATTACTGCAGCAAATTGTTCGAAATGTTCCCTTTGAGAACAGTCAAAGCTCCCAATATAGCCACCATCTTAACCAGGGAGATTTTTACCCGGTGGGGTACACCAGCTTACCTGGTTTCCGACAGAGCCCCATCTGCTGGCAATGGGGTGTGACCCAAAAGCTCACCACAGCCAGCCATCCACAAACCAACATTACGGAATGGACTAACCGGACATTAAAATTCATGATCGTGGCATTCGTCAAAAAAAAACACAAGCAGTGGGACCAATGGCTTCCTGAGTTCCGGGTTGCTATTAATCCGGCCTGGCAGGAAAGCACTGGTTATACCCCAGTGAAGGTAGCACTGGGACGCAAGCTAAAGGGACCACTGGAGCGATTGCTGCGTCAAAACATCTCCCCTGATCACCCTGCCTATGCCACAGTGGAGCGTCAGGAAGAACTGTTCCAAGTCTTCCGGAGCAACCTAGCCCGTGCCCAGAAACGGCAAAGGAGGTACTATAACGTCAGATGACGCGCAGTCACGTACAATGTGGGCGACCCCGTGTGGGTCTGTGCTTTCCCTCTGTCTCCGTAAATTTGGAGACTGTCTCCGTAAATTTGATAAAAGAAAGAGAGTGGCTGGGCCTAGGTAACAGCAGCCATTACACAGCCTATGCTAATGCTAGAGCTAAACATATTATAAACCTGAATGCAGGATAGGAATGTCCAATCGCATGTGAGTATGTTGATTTTAATTGTATATTTGTTTGTGTAAAGGCCACCAAGGGCTTTTTACAATGCGTATGTTGTTTGTTTCTCTCTTCTGCTCTTTGCTGCCTGGACTCTTCACCCGACGTCTTCTACCTCGGCGTGCGCCACGCCGCAATTAAGGGAACGTGCGTCTGGAGGACAACGAGAGCGGAGCAAAGTGCGTCCCGGGATGGTACTGCTTTTAAATAGAGTTTGTCCAGGAAAGAGATTAAGGACTCATAGCACCTACGAATCTGTATGTGTGTGTTTGTGTGTGCGTCTTGAAAGATACAGGGAGTGAACGGTGTGACTTTGGGCAAATAAATGTGACCACATTGTTTATGATATCAATATTATCTTCTGGTGGTCCTTACTGAATCTGCTAATGGCTAATTACCGTTTAAACAATAGTAGGAGGTTTGTTACAATGGGTAATGTTACAGATGGGTAATGAATTGTTGTATGCAGTTTATTGGAGCTCCTGAGTGACATATAATGTATACTGCTGTATAATGTAGTTGTATTATCATAGCTAGAGATCTTCTGGATAGTTATCTATGTGCTTACAAAATGTATGTAACAGTCAAGAAAAGGGGCTTTTGTTCAGGTTCTATCTATTCTATTATAAAATCATTAAATATGTGTTCATACGCCTTATAACATGTATGATTGTGTGTTTTCCTTTTTACAGTGAACTGTATGTAAATCATCAACTGCCTGTGGTTCAGCTGATTTCTACACCAGCTTTACATCCTGAGCAGAAGGTGAGTGCTCAGAAGTATTTACCTCTCTTTTCAAGAACACCACTGAGCTGATCTTAATCAGGGGACAGGGACAAATTTCTCTTTATGGACATGATGTGTGTGTTAACGAATGGTGTAGATAGGGCGAATTTTTGCAGCAATCCTTAATAGCAAAACCAAATAATTGTACACAGCATTACTAAAAGCTTGCATTCTATGAAATTTTCACTATCTGTTCACTATCAGTCATCACCCATCATACCTATTTAAAACATGCCATGACACCACCATGTCGCCAGATTATTGTGTGCCTTTTGATAGCCCAATTCTCCAGCGTTAATTCTATGTCTTGCCTCACGTTTAGATTCCACGCTCACAGACATTTGTTATCGACCTTTGGATTTTCTACAACGACTACGAATTTGGATCACAGACTTTCTCTTGTCTCTCTGGCTCTGAACCTCGCTCGCCTTCGACCACGAATAAGCTTCTGAAACCCGCCACCAACTTGTGGCATCCAACTCGACACCTCCATCCTCTCGCCGGCTTTCCACGTCTCTGCAACACTGCGCGAGTCGCGCTGCACACACAACTTCCTCGCCGGCTCTTTGCACTTCCACATTCCTGCTCAGGACACACAAGATGCGCTTGTTGACTCGCTGCGCTTCAGCATTCCTCCCAGGCCCACGTCACACACAGAGCTCTCACATGCGCTTCCGCATTCCAGCGAGACTCTCTGCTCACGCCACAGCACGGGTTTACCCGCGCCTACTCTTTAATCAACTCGGCCAGCTCAGATGATATGTTTGTGACAGAAGCACTATCACAAACATATCATCTGTCACTCGGAATCACCAGCCTAATTCTGCGCTTGGATACATCACGCCCTCTAGCGCCCCCTGACACTATCATTAATCTTTTTTATCTTTTAAATTTATTTTAGGCAGAGATGTTTGCTCTGTCGTTTTAATTCATCTAAACTCAAACCTAAACCTCCCTACAGTATTTGGCAACAGCGCACATAGTGTGATAAAGTCACACCTATCGTGAATAAAAGGTGAAAAGGAATCTCACAGAATCTTCTGACACAATGCTTGCTCAAAAGGACTATACTCGACAAGAATATAGCGGATAAGAATCATATTTATAATAAGATTATTAATTAAATAATAAAATTATATTTAATAAGGACTTATCTAAAAGCCAGACTGACCAAATTTCTCATTCACTGCTGAAATAGTTAAATATGCTTATACTGTAAATACATAGGTCACATTTACATAAGAGAGCTGCAGGTTGGCGACCCCAGAATTAGGCTATATATTTAAATATATGCATATACAGTATATTAAAAGAAAGATTGACACAAACATAATAAAACTCGACCCAAATCCAATCTAGTGTTTTTTTTCTAACTAAAGTGTATGAAGGCTGCTGTCCCACACGCACCGGACTTTGCAACCAATCTGAAGCGCTGCTATTTTAATGTTGACTTTTAATAGCCTTTAATCACAATATAAAGTTATAATATAAACAGTAAATATGATTTTCATACATTTACTTTATTTGTTTTTTTTATCTGCGCCTGAGAACTGCCACCTGAAAGATGACTGCCACCTACTGGTCTGAGACATCTTGAGATCTCGCGCACTGCCGCGAGTCCCCATGAGATTTCTGTCCCTCTGACTCGCATTTTTACTTCCCCATCTGTATATACAGTATGTGATTTTAGCATCCTTAATGTTTTTCTGCTAACTAAAGCATGCTGCCTCGCGGAGGCCAGTCGTAAATAGCTGGCACTCAGTGACAGCCAATGAAATTGAAGCATTTTTGCTGCTTTCCACGGTGCTAACCCACACCCAGGCGTTGCTTAAATAATATTATAAAATCGTCCAGACCCTAGTTCGAATCCCGCTCTGGGTGACCTTTTAATGATCTGACAGATCATTATTATTATATATACATTCACCTAAAGGATTATTAGGAACACTATACTAATACAGTACGGTGTTTGACCCCCTTTTGCCTTCAGAACTGCCTTAATTCTACGTGGCATTGATTCAACAAGGTGCTCAAAGCATTCTTTAGAAATGTTGGCCCATATTGATAGGATAGCATCTTGCAGTTGATGAAGATTTGTGGGATGCACATCCAGGGCACAAAGCACCCGTTCCACCACATCCCAAAGATGCTATATTGGGTTGAGATCTGGTGACTGTGGGGGCTATTTTAGTACAGTGAACTCATTGAATGAAAAGGGGGAGCTGCTTTTCTTTGAAGATAGCGATTGTGTAATGGGGGGCAATCCGTGGCAGGGGGGCGTTTTAGGGCATAACACACCTCTGAACGTTTTTTGTCATGGAAATGATTATCTTCGTTCACCTTCCAATCCCCCACAGCGCACACACTCTGTATACCATTGCTGTGTTTGTTGGGGCACTTGGTTATACAAAGCACTTAAATGTATGAAACACTTACTTCCTGGTTTGTTTTATTTTAAATATTGCTTATTACCTTTTCCCGCAAAATAAACAATGTTATCATTGTGTAAATTATTATGTTGATGTCTTTTAATTAAGGACAAAAACAGACCCTGCGCTTGTGTTTAGGACTGATGCTGAACAGCTGTGTTCATAGGTTTAATCAACGATTTAAAGAGGTGTGTCTTTGTGCGCTCCCGCATTTCTCCGTTGGTTTAACACAAACATTTGCGCACAGACAAGTAAGTTTAAAGTACCCCTCCCCCTCCAAAAAACACACACACACACACAGAGCAATTAGCACCATGTCATAGTCAGTATTCTCCACTGAGGTTTCTTACCTTCCACTCCTTCTAATTCAATTTTATTTGTATAGCGCTTTTAGCAATTTTCATTGCCGCAAAGCAGCTTTACATAGTCAAAAGAATTATTTAAGTTTGTATGAAATGTGAATTTGTATGAATCAAAATGGTCAGTTTGTCCCTGGTGAGCAAGCCGAGGGCGACAGTGGCAGGGAAAAACTCCCTGAGATGGTAATAGGAAGAAACCTTGAGAGGAACCAGACTCAACAGGGAACCCATCCTCATTTGGGTGAAACAGAAAGCAGTAAATGATCTGCATTTATACAGTGTGTAGGGTGGGAGGCAGTTCAGCTATAATAGCTGATGTTAATTGATGTTAATATGGAGTCCAGGTAGTTATTGAAGACCCAGGTAGACTTGTAAGAAGTTCCAGTCATGAACTATCGAACTGTCAAGTCCCCAGAGAAACAGTTGCCAACACCAGTCAAGGCCAGAACCATTTTCTAGGTAGAGAGAATCATTCCCAGACACCAGACGCATCCCAGAGAGACACACGGGGCATCCATGTGACGAGATCTTCAGCCAGAAGCGGGGCACCAGGATGGGTCAGACAGGTCCGGAGGGCAGAGGGAGTCTGGATCACTGGCAGCTCAGGAACGACATGTGTAGCTCGACAGAGAGAGAGAGAGAGAGAGAGAGAGAGAGAAAGAGTGAAAGGGGGGGGACAGGAGGAGAGAGGAAAAAGAAAGAGGGGGGGAAAGAGAAGAAGAGGAGAGATGGCAGTTAGGTATGGTCACAGTCACACAATGTATAATGTGAATGTATATTAACTGTAGAGTGCAAGCAGAGACTCCGGCAGGACTAACTATGACAGCATAACTAAAAGGGAGAGCCAGAAGGAAACACAAACATGAGGGCTTCCTGACATGTAAAGCAAACAAGCACCTCACCGTCAGCAAACCTGAGTGATCAATGAGAGTGAGGAGGACAGCATCCAAACATACCAGTTCACCATAATACTCTACGTCCATGAGTCCCCCAGATCTGCTCCTTTACCTATGGCAAATCTATTTATAAAAATGCTTGGCTAAATAAATAGGTTTTTAGCCTGGACTTAAACACTGAGACTGTGTCTTCTAAGTTTGTCTTTGCTCTTTTGATGGAGTTCTTAAAAGCCCCCAAAAATTTTATACTGAGAAAAAATTATTATGGGTCACATAATCACAAACACAAACTAGCACAGATACATATGATCAAGTGTTTAACTGTTGTTTTCATTTGTTTTATGACCAGTATAATATTATTGTTATTATTATTATTATTATTATTATTATTATTATTATTATTATCATCATTATTAATATTAGCCCAACTCTTTGACTATTTAAAACAACGTCGGTTCCTATTTTTTGCACATTGAAGTTGTTGGTTCAAGTAAATGTATTTTTAAATAAAATATATATATATTGTGGCGCGGGCGGGGCGGCGGCTGACGACCAGCATGCCTTGCGGGGATGTCGGTATGTTCACCATTTTGCTGAAAGGTGTTTTGGTTAGTGGCTTCGGCCCTGTTTGTGTGTGTGGGTGCGTGACGTGTGAAATGTGCTCCAGTTCAGGCTGACGCTGAATTGGATGTAGGCTCCTGAGTGAAGGTGCTGCTCATGCCATACCTGCTGTGTGCCTAATAAAGTACTCCCAGCCATTGCATTGGGCAGCAAATAAGCTCACTCGTCTCACCAGCATTCTTTCTGGCGTAAAAACGCTAGAATATATATATTCTAAAATAGGACACAGGAGATAAGAAAACAGGAGAATTTAGTAAAGACAAAGATAAATAAACTTCACAGAATATCTAGTTGTAATAAATATAAAAGATATTAGTAAACCTACACCACAGAGTGTAAAATACTGTTTCGGGGAATTCTGGAATGTAAATATACTGCCTGTGCTAACTTTAACCAGTGAACTTTGTTAGCGTTAACCACTGTCTGTAGTATCATCTGCATTAAATTAACTGAGAATTCACCTAATGCGCTTTTCATACAAATAAGTTAAGCGATATAACACTCATATATATTAGTTCATCTCTGAAGCCAACCTATAATTTCCCGAGTACTGAAGCCCCCCACACACGCACAACTCCCCACACACGCACACCTCCCCCCACTCCTTAACTGATAAACACCTCAGAGATTTTATCCAGCTCGTTAACTAAGCGGTCGCGCTACAGTGCAAGGTCACGGCCAAATCGAGAAAAATATAATCCCGGTTATGAGCATTTAGCTCGCTAGCTCCTGTACATCTATCCTGAGCTTGTGTCCCTCATGAAATGCATCACATTATATTCACAGATTTAACCTGCAAATTAACTCTTACCCAAAGAATAAATAAATGCAGAATTTATCCAGGCAACACGCGATCAGATTCTAAAGGCATTTTTAGAGCACAAACACTCTTCATCCAGTAGTGCAGCTTTTGCAATAGGGACATTAATAGTATTTTCGAAGCTTTAGTGTCTTTTTAAGTTAAAGAGGAGTGACATTGTGAGTTTGTGACACTAACAGTGTGGAAAAAAATTATTAAACTATAATTGAAGTTGAGTGGAAGGTACCAAATACCCAAAAGGCCTTAGTTCAAGAGGCCTTAATCCTCGCAGCCTGCACGACAAATTGAGGAAGTGAGAAAAACATGCAGGCAGAAGGCAGGAGTTAGATAATAGAGCAATAAGATAAGAAAACTAACATCAGGAAAAATAATAACCTGTAATCTTTAATAATAATACTAATAATATTTACTACGTTTACGCTTAAGATGATTAACGATGGTTGGGTAATGTAAATTAAAGAAAATGTGCAAAGTGTGACCCAAGAACAACCCGTACACACAGAGTGCAAGAAGTTGTGCAACTTTATTGGAATGGAAAATTCAGAAAGTGCAGGCAGTGATCCAAAATATAAAAATAAACTTTCGGTTCTGCTTTAATTGGGATAAAGTGCAAAAAAGCCAGACTTTTGCTTTGAAAAACAGATAAACAAGATCAGATTTATCAAATTGTTAAGAAAAATATAAGAAGTATATCAGGTAAATTGTTGAAGTAAATCACGATTTGGGTAAGGGAAGATGTATCCACCTGCTCCCAGAAGGAATCTTAGACGAGAAGATGTACGAGAAAAGCGCTGCCTGCGAACTAGAACAATAAATATTTTAGAACAATAAATAATAAAAAATATATATATATTAAATAAATATATGAAACAAATGCACTTTGCACATATTAAAAGAAAATAACAAAACAAAGCATACAGAAAGAAAGCAAACATGCACAACTAAAAAAATTAATTATCTCTTTACCAACCAGTAACCAAATTGAACTAATATTGTAATATACACAATAATCTCATATAATGATTTAGAGTAATGTGATTGTTTAAATTAACCTTATATTCCCACATAATATGGGAATAATAAGTACGTAAACAAAAATTTAATACTAACAAACATGATCAATTGATTGAATTAATCTGATTAAAGTCATTTCAATACTTTAATCAGATTTAAGCTGATTAAATATACCTCAATGCTTATCTTAGTTAAAATATAAGGGAAAAAATCATTAAAATAATCTGTTAAATTAATTAGTTATAAGCATAATCTAAATGAATAACCAGAACATATGTTAAAGTACTAATAGACAAATAATTTCTATAAATGTCTCTAGAATAGCTAAAGTCTCTAAAATATATAATGGACAGTTAAAAACAAATAAGACAAAATATACTGTGATGAGAATAATAAAAAATAAAATATAATTATAAAAAATAGAACACTTACACATCTTGATGAGGAAATTTCAGAAAAATTGATTGCGGCTTCAACAAAACCTCAAGTCACCAGCGGTGGTCAATGGTCTGGTCAAGAAAAAGGAACAAACCAAATTTTCTCCAAAAAAGGGAAAGCATAAGACTTCGTAGGCCCAGACTTAAATAAATATGAGATGAAAAAAAAAGGAAAAAGGGAGATTACGCAATTGGGAGGCGCTACATCAACCTAACCTAGGCAAAATTGGCTTACATCTAATAAATATTAAGTGATTTCTTGACTTAAGGAGGAGCAAACAATGATGTAAGTGTTAAATGAAGGTATATAAACCATGTAAAATTAGGGAAGTTAGAGGAGGTGAGAGATAGACAGCTTCGCAGTTTGTCTGTTTTTCTTTTGTCTGGCTGGCCCAGTGCTGTCCATTTACTTTTGGCTGCAATGAACTCTTTTGCTATTTCAGTGCTTGAGTAGTTATTGATTTTTTTGGGGAAATTTGGCATAGTATACAACAAATTTGCCACGACAACAGTAAGCTGTAATGTTAACTCCAGACTTGGTAAACAGATCATTAAGTTATCTAAAGTTACATCGCACGCTGCTGGTGCTGCCAGTGATTTTCAAAACGGCCAATAAAAAACTAAACTGGGAAATAAACTGTAAACTAATTTTGTAAATTAAAACACCACTTACCGCAAATAGTTCATTAAGCCGCCATCTTCATCTCTAGTGCAGTTTGGTAGCGTCAGTTCGGCGGGGGTGGGTTGTTAAAATCACATGATTGCAACATAGCGCAGCTAAATTGCTGGCTTGTGTTAATGTGTCCTTGAGAACGAAGTGCCATCCTGGTTCTAGAAGTGCCATCTAGAACCAGGTAAATGCATAAATAGGGCTTGAATGGGCGTGTTTACTGTGAAATCTTAACACGCCTTTCTCGAAGGAAAAGGAGGGGGGACTACGGCGTGCATAGGGAAGCCATACGCCATTCGCACGCCATTCACACGGTCTCTGCAATTTGGCGTGGCTCAATCTGTATATATATATATATATATATATATATATATATATATATATATATAAAATGATATTATTTATAATAATATATATATATATATATATATATATATATATATATATATTAGGAATTACTTTTACTTCTCACTATACATTATTTACTTATGTTAGAGGCATACTTATGTATGAGGCATGCTAAAATTATTTTTTTTATTATATTGAACATTCTTGGGAACAGTAACATGACAACCGTCATAAAATTGAATGCTAATTATATACAGTATACAATTTAAAAACAAATATTCAAAAGTTTTGCTTTCTACTTTTATGGAGAAATGAATGTTTAGAAAAAAATGGGGCCACCAAAATGTCTTACAGATTTTACCAGAAAGATAAAACAGATAAATATGCATATGGATACTTAAAAAAAGCAATAAAAAAATAAGAATAATCATAACAATAATCAGATGAGCAGAAAGAAACATTTCAAATAGTTCCTTTTTCAATTTTGACAAACGGTAGGATTAGTCAAAATACTTATATAAGACTTCATACTATAAAAAAGAACTAGAACATAGGAAAAACAAATGTCACTCCCCCCCTTTCCTTATTTTCTCTTTCCTGACTCCCATCTTTGTCTTTCCATCTCATAAAATGCAGAATCTTCAACTCTCTCCAGGTCATCTAATCTTTAATGGCCAGATCCTTGTATAAAGAAAATATTTTTAAAGGACAGTAAATGTACTTCCCTGCCATTCCAGGGAAACCTGTGTGAACGTGAGGGCTGTTTGGGCCTTGCTTTAGTTCCAGTTTACAAAAACGACACTTGCAGCCTGTGTATTCAGGTTCACCCCTTTTCCTTTTCTGTTGCCCTTTCTCCTCTACCTTCATCTTTGTGGCATCCAGTTCCCGCTGTAAAAACTCTGTCTCTGAAAAGTCTTCAAACGGCATTCTTGGATTTGTCAATCCTTCACCACCATAAACTTTGAAGACCTTTGTGGAGCAGTAGAAATATCTGATGGGTTCCTTGCTGGTTAAAAAGTGGATGGACGAACCATCATTCAGATACTTAGACTTTGGCTGGCCGCAGGAAAGACAAGTTTTTGTTTGTGCCCTCTTTTGTGCTGGGTGTGGAAGTCTCAGTTGTTTCTGTTGCTTCTCCATGATGTTTTTAACCATTTCCTCAATGGAGTCTTGTGTCAGAGGTGTGGCAAGGGTCTGAACAGAAGGAGGGGGGTTTACTACTGAGACAGGCATGGTAACAACTGGTACAGTCATAGTCTCACTTCCCTGTGTCAGAGTGTACCACAGTTGCTGCCTCTCATGAAGTTTTTCCTGGCTTGTGTTTATTGAGGATGCAGTGTTTATCAGCTTGCTGAGATGATTTATGTACTGTGAAATGTGGACTTTGGTTGTTGGGTGGAGCATGTTGTTTGGGAGCTTGCATGAGTTGTGAACTACAGCAGCATAATCTTGGTCCACAAGCTTAAGCATGTCCTTGTGTCCTCTGTGTTTATTAAGGAGGTCATCAATGACCTTCATAGGGGCAGGCCAACGCTTGTGGTCTAAGATCCTGCCTCCAGTCTTCACAGGTCCAGTGCGAGCGGCGATTGGTGAGGCCAGCAGAGGCAGAGGTGGGGGGTATGGGCTTTCTGTAACAGAAAGAAATAAGAGTGCAGTAAATCATTCTGGCCCTGATAGCAAAAAAAAAAAAAAAAAAGAACTCACACTCGTCTAGGTAAAAACCCAGATAAACAATAATAATAAAAACTTTTAGATAATAAATGCTTATCTAAAAGTCTAGTAAGTAACAGGTCAAACATTGTGACAAGAAGACTACAAGGGTATGTAAGATACATAGAATCAAGATAAATATAATTTAATTACTGCTGGTGATGCTTAATTTTTGTCAGCAACTTGTTTGTCAAATGTTTACCTGTCTTAAGCTTGGGCTCAGGTACCGATGCGTCCGGTTTAAAAGCAACATCACCAGACGGGCATGCTGGAAACCGCAGCGCTCTGGTTGGAGTCATGGAGGATGCCTGAGGAGTGCCTGACAGGGCCATGGGTGGGCTGGATAGAGAAGGAGGTGTATGGAGGGCATGGGTAGAGCCTGTACTAGTCCTATGCTTATCCCAATCAAGAGGAACTGGACAGCAACCAGGCTCAATATATTCCAGGCCAAACTTCTCTCTAGTGTCTGTGGTTGAAAGATGAAGAGCAGGATACTTGTCATCTTTGAGGAGCCGTTTAGAAACTGCATTGAGTTGTTCAATCAAAACTGGATTGAAAAAAGCTGGAAGGGAAACATCTGGCTGCTTTAGGTTCACCAGACGTTGATAATTCCACCGTGCCACCCCTGTCATCCCCTGAGCTTGAAACAGCTTTATGGAAATACGTGTTCTAGTGACCCACTGAGCTTGATGGAAGTGGTACCCCTCCTGTTGAGATGTGCCTCTAATGGGTATCCAGACAGGAACTTTAGCTCCTTCACCCTGCACATGATTTAGCTGCACCATCCCTCCATGCCTGTACAAGATGGCACCTTCTACCTCAGGATTACTGCGGCAACCTTGCAGCATGTGTACCTGTTGAATCCGCCATGCCTTCAGCATAAAGGGCTTAAAGAGAGGAAGACCGTTTGGATCTTGAGCAAGGAAGAAGTGCCGAAAAATGCCCTCAACTCTCTGGATGAGCTCCTCAGGCTGTGGAATCTTTGTTCTGCAGTGTACACGAATGTGCTGTTTCGTGGCATTGGCAGAGATAATTCCACAAAATATATAAGCATCTTTAAGCCTCTGTAGGTCTTCCTGATCCACCACGGAAAAGGCAGCAGACAGGAACTGGGCAAAGGAACTGTACAGAGGATGATGCTCAGAGACAAACTCACAGAGGAATCGCCGCATACAATAAAATAAGTCCAGTTTGATGGTTGTATCGGTGTTGTAGTGGGACCATGATGCACATGAGTTTAGCAGGCTACCAGTGGTGGCCTTAGCAACAATAGCCTCAAATGTTTGCCAAGCATCCCAGTTTAGATGCTCTCCTGGAAGAGATTCCACCACCTTAAATGCTGCACAACAATCTCTGAAAAAGGAAAAAAGAGAAAAATTCAATTAAATTTTTATTTGTATAGCGCTTTTAACAATTGCCATTGTCCCACAGCAGCTTTACACAATCAAAATAATTATTTAAGTTTGTATGGAATTTGAATGTGTATGAATCAAAATGGTCAGATAGTCCATAGTGAGCAAGCTGAGGGCGACAGTGGCAAGAAAAAACTCCCAGAGATGGTAGTAGGAAAAAACCTTGAAAGGGCCCAGACTCAACAGGGAACCCATCATCATTTGGGTGAAACAGAAAGCAGGAATTGATCTGCATTCATACTGTGTGTTAATTGGCAGGCAGTACAGCATAACAGTTGATGTTAATTGATGTTAATATGGAGTCCAATTAGTTATTGAAAACTCAGGTAGACTTGTATAAAGTACCAGTCCTGAACTATTGAACAGTCAAGTCCTCAGAGAAACAGCTGTCAACACCAGTCGAGGCCAGAACCGTCTTCTAGGTAGAGAGAGCCATCCCCAGACACGAGACGCATCCCAAAGAGACACACAGGGCATCCATGTGACGAGATCTCCAACCAGAAGCGGGGCACCAGGATGGGTCAGACAGGTCTGGAGTAGCTGTAGTTTTCATAATACACTGTACTAATAAGCAGCCTGCATGCTTTGATCGAAGTTGGCGTGGCGGATCATAAGACACTAGCAGTTCACTCAGAAACTGCGGTGCGAGACCATTTAATGCTTTATATGTCAAAAGTAGTATTTTAAAATCAATGCGAAATTTCACAGGGAGCCAATAAAGTGAGGATAAGATAGGTGTGATGTGCTCGCATCTTCTGGTTCTAGTGAGGACTCTCGCTGCTGTATTCTGGACTAGCTGACGCTTGTTTATGCACCTAGTTGAACAACCAGACAGTAAGGCATTACAATAGTCCAACCTAGAGGTGATAAAAGCATAAACTAGTTTTTCAGCATCGTTTAGCGACAATATATTTCTTATCTTGGCAATATTTCTAAGGTGAAAGAATGCTATCCTGGTAATATTATCTACATGAGCTTTAAATGAAAGGCTGGAATCTATAATCACACCAAGGTCTTTTACTGTTGCACTTGATGGAACAGAAAGGCCATTTAAAGTTACAGAGTGATCTAGAATCTTACTTTTAGCTGTATCTTTTAGCTGCGATCCTATGACTAGAACTTCTGTCTTATCTGAATTAACCAGAAGTAAGTTAATTAGCATCCAATTTCTTATGTACTGAACACATTGCTCAACTTTACAAGCCCTGGAGGTCTGTAAATGACAATTAATGGAATCAACGGAGCTGACTTAATATTTGTAGCTACACTTGTTATGTTAAGAGAACTTCAAATTAATTAAATTTGTGTCCGTGTTTTTGTATAATAGTCAAATTATCATTGTGAATAACTGCGACGCCTCCTCCTCTACCACTTAACCGAGGATGGTGTATGTAGCTTTATCCAGAAGAACTAGCTTCTTTTAGAGCTACATACTCGTCCTGTTTAATCCAGGTTTCTGTTAAACACAGTATATAAAATTCCTGATCCGTGATAATTTCATTAACTATAACTGCTTTAGATGCGAGAGATCTAATATTTACCAGTCCTAGCTTCAGATCAGAGGTGCCGGCTGCGCATTCAGTGTGATCCGAGTTTGTGGTATCTATGTTAACTAAATTACTAAAACAGACTTTCTGGGTCTATTTACATTTTTGCTTAATTCGGGGAACAGACACGGGAGTTTGCTTAACCCCGGTCGTCTGAGTCTCAATTCAGTGAACCCTGAGTGAAGACTAGCAACTAGCAGACGGTTGGTTTAGCCTGTCTCTCTGCTCCCTGACCTGGGGTCTGGATTGTCACCGATTAACTAAGCCTCTTCTGAGACTATGAGCTCTACAGGAAATGAGAGCAGCACCTTCCCGAGTGGGATGGACACCGTCCTGCCCTAACAGGCCAGTTTTGCCCTTAAAGGTCTTCCAATTATTTATGAAGCCCATGTTGTTTTCAGAGCACCACCTGGACATCCAGCGGTTCAGCGACCATAACCTGCTGTAAGCTATGTCGCCACGTCTCATTGGGATGGGAACAGAGCATACTACTTCATCAGACATCGCCTTTGCTAATTTAAACACCTCTGAAAAGTTATTCTTGCTACCTCTGACTGAGGAAGGCGTATATCGTTCGCTCTAGCATGTACCACTATCTTGGAGAACATAGAAGGGGGAAT
The DNA here is from genome assembly GCF_024256425.1 of Clarias gariepinus. Taxonomy (NCBI): domain Eukaryota; kingdom Metazoa; phylum Chordata; class Actinopteri; order Siluriformes; family Clariidae; genus Clarias; species Clarias gariepinus. Next base: position 14,621,085 of record NC_071124.1, read on the forward strand.
TATGTTAAAATGCTCTTCCTCGACTACAGCTCTGCATTTAATACCATAATTCCCTCCACACTCACCACCAAGCTGGAGCACCTGGGACTCAGCTCATCTATGTGTCAGTGGATCTCCAACTTCCTAACTGGCAGACCACAGGCAGTTAGGATGGGCGGACATGTCTCAGCCTTTATCACTTTCAGCACTGGAGCCCCCCAGGGGTGTGTTCTGAGCCCCCTGCTGTACTCTTTGTACACATATGACTGTGTGGCCACTACCAGCTTCATCACCTTCATTAAGTTTGCTGACGAAACTGTCGTGGTGGGCCTGATCTCTGATAACAACGAGATGGCCTACCTGAAGGAGATTAGGAATCTGGAGAACTGGTGCCAGAGAAACACCCTCCTTCTAAACGTCAGTAGGACAAAGGAGTTGATAGTGGACCTCAGCACTAAGCAGGAGAGGAACTACCAGACCCCCGTCATCAACGAGCGCCCAGTGGAGAGAGTGGAAAGCTTCAAATACCTCGGTGTTCACATCACGCAGGACCTATCATGGTCATTCTGGACATTCTGGACATTCGTTTACACTAGTGGCCACTGCACAACTACACTTCGTGGTCATCAAATCACTTTATCACAAGTCACTTTAAATAAATCACTTTTAAGCATATTTGCACTGCACAAGACACTTTAAATATGTGGATTGCACAACCCTGGACATTACCATTCTTTTATTACCATTTATTCTAACTCCATTCCACACAAAAATTACATAAATATACCTACTCGTATAGCTGCTCTTATTGTTCTATATTTCTTCATATATTCTTTATATATTTTCTATATTGTGTATTTTTGTTATACAGTTATTTTATTTTTAACTTTAATTTTTATGTTTTATTTTATTCTTTCCTAGTTAAATTTACCCTTTATTTTAATTTTCATATTTATTTATTTATTTATTTCCTTTTTTTATTTACAGTGTTTTATTTTTAGGTCACGAGCAATTGTCTAAGCATTTCACCGCATATCATACTGTGTATGACTGTGTATGTGACAAATAAAATTTGAATTTGAAACCTATGCTGTCCTAGAGCCCTAAGATTACCTGCTATGTCCGGTGCTCTGGCTCCTAACCACTGCCGCACCTAAAGGCCTGGCTAATTTCACATGTCTCAGTATAGAGTCTCCTATACCCAGAGCTCTTCCAGGTTTCTAAGTGGGTGCATCGCTGAGGAGAGGAAACCTGTTGGACACATGAAGTGCAGACGAGGTGTGCTCCGGTGGGCTAGCCTTAGCGTTAGCTTTGGCTGAATGAGTATGCCGCCGAGTCGTCACCCACTCTGAGGGCTCTAATGCCGAAGTCGGGGGCTGTTTATCTCCGCCTGTGGCACCCAGACTGTCCGCTACGGGAATAACGCTGCTCTCACACTCTCTAACCCTCTCTAAAGTCTGGATGCGCTCCTCTATCACTGATATCTTCTCCATCAGAGTGCTCACTAACACACACATATCACAAGTAAAATTACCACTAACGACGGAGGACGAATGTCCAAACATCCTGCACTCCACAAACTGAACAAGCTGAATATTATTAATTATATCATACCTGATTCAGAGTTTAGTTGTTTGGAGCTGAATTCCGTTTGTTGTTCTTAGAAGAAGAAACTCGCGCGTTCTCCAAAAAGTGCAAAAAAAAAAACGGGAAAAAAGGCGAAGCCAAATAGTATGAAGATGTAAAAACTAGTTGCTATTAATATTATGATCGTATAAACGGAAAAGCAATATAATTAAATTCTAATAAAAACGCAAAACTTTCGCAACAACGATACGAAAGCAGGAAGTTACCAAAAATACACCCTTAAATGTTAAAACTTTTACATCTCTCACTACAGTCATTGCAGTGTATTTAGTAATGATATAAATGTAATATGTAATGATGCAACTGCAAGTGTATTCCTTTCCTTAAATTACCAATCTAAAATATGGAAATAAATATTATTATGTAAATATTGGTATAAAACTTTCTATATAAAAATAAAAATTTCTTACCTGTCAGCCCACTGGTATCGGGCCTTCTCTATGTTTGCAGTGCTATAACGGGTTGCAAGCCCCTTATACATGGGCCTCATCGACTTCTCTGTCTCCGATTGCACCATTCCCCATGAAATGATCATCCAGTTTTCATTCATGACTGCATATGATGACATGGTTCCAGATAAAAAGGGGACCTTTCTTGCGACCTTACGGTCTGAACGGAAAGCCTGTCCAAAGGTGCCCTGCAGCAGTCTTTTGATGGCACCCTCTTGGTGCTCCTACTCATGCAGTAGACAGTCAGTCAGGTAGTGTGCAGATACAGAGATGCCGTTCCATCCATCTGAATCACTGTACTGCCCGAAAGGAGATGGCTTAGTTTCTCTCTAATGAATTTTGTAATTGTCTTTTGCCCATACTTTCCTGCTTACCCATCGATGACATTTAGGCAGCTGAGAAGGTAGGCCAGGTTGGCACGTTCATATTTCAGGTGCATCATCTCCATAATTTGGTTTGCCATGTCCGTCTGTGATTTACTGGTGCGTCTCAGTTCATCCATGACTGACTTACATATGGCCTTCTTGTAGGTCAGTTTTGCAGGCAACACATTTGTAAATTGCTGGGTTGTCAGTATACCACCTTTTCTTGCAAACCTTGCAGCACAGCCTAAATGACAACAGGTACTGTAGTACTGACCAGTGATGCCAACGATAACACGAGGTCTCCCAACACCTGCAGAAGCAACCAGAGGCTGTACACAATCTTTAATGCATGGCAAAGGGTAGTTGTTCCTCAGCCTCCCCATTAGATTATCATTTTCTGGCTTCCATATAAAAAAGGGGTGAAGCTGAAAGTATTTGGGGGAGGGAAGCCCATGGATGCTGTCTATCAGTTCCGGCTGGGGAGGCAAACGTCTCAAAGATACCATCTTCATCGGGTTGCTCACAGGAATGGAACCTGGCCAGAGACCCATAGATTCCATCTCTGTCTTCATCCAGATCCTCTGCTGCTGTGAACAGTTCCACTGACTTAAATCGTGGTCATATCCTGGAAGTTGTGGAGGGGGACAGCTGGGGATAGTTGGTGATGGCTGGACTAGAACAAGAATAAAGAAATAGCTAAGTGTAAGCTTATGAGTGTGAGTGTTGACTATATATCTTTAGATAATGCACCACCATGTTAAAAAAAAAAAAAAAACTTATCTTGAACAGTACCTGCAGTAGGTGGATGCAGTGGAGGTTATCTAGTCACTGCAGGCCTCTCAGGAGAATTTAAACGTGTCTCTGACAACTCAGGGTTAATGGTAAACATTTAATTATTGCACCCAAAAAAATAAAGACAGACTACATTATGACACACAGCATCTACAACTCAGTCACTGAAATTCAAAGAGTTATAGTGAAATCCTAAAACTGCTTACCATTAATCAGATACTGTCTTCAATGGAAGATTAAATTATGTTGTTTTTCATTTACTATGTAGATATATTTGAGAACTACAGTTAAACCTATTCACACCTGGTACTGTGAAAGTTGAGACTGTAGGCAGAGGTTGCTGGTTCTAGTATAAGAAACGTCAGCTCCCAAGGCAGGGGCACAGGTCTTTTTACAGATGACAGAGCTTGGGTTGCACAGAAGAAAGCATGACAAAAAAGTACATGGCCAGTTGATTATTTGTAACAGAAAGATTTATATAAACTAGAGAACAAAAATTTCTGGAGAAATTTTAAGTGTGCCTCTGCGACGGCCCACTCCTAATGGGCGTGGATACCATCCAGTGCGTGGTTGAGCCTTCCATTGCATTATAGTCACAGCCGTGATGTCACAAAGGCCGGTCTATGGGACATTTTGGGCCGTTTTTTTTTTTTGGATTTCCCGAGCAAGCCGACTCCAGTGAAAGTGGAACGGACGATAAGAAGAAAGTGTCAGATGGTACTGCAAGAACAAAAATTCTGTCAGTCATTTATATTTTAGCAATATACAAAAACTGGTGTTAGTAAAGACAGAAATAGCAAGTCACTTTGCCTGCTTATCTTGACCAGACACAGTAAAACAAAACACAATTTAAATGTTTTTCCATACTTCACTATTTCTTTCTTATGTTGGACTAATATTCAAAAATTGTCACGATTTTATGAATTAATATTTAAACATTACAATTAGTCTTAAGCAGGGAGAACAAGCTGGCACAGTGTAAACACATGCATTTAAGTGTTAGTAACCAAAGCAGTCAAAGTCATTATCTTCTTTTCAACCATCACAGAAAATTAAAAAGAACTCGATCACATGGGGCATCAATTCATAGTCACTAGGACAGTTAGTGAACAAACAAAAAACAAACAGGACCAGAACGTGGACCACCCATAACTTCGGCAGGAGCAAGTTGGGTCGGAGAGGTTGAGTTTTTCCTTTGCAGGTACTGTTGTAACTTGTGCATCTTTGTCCCTGGTACAAAGTTTTTCTTGAAAATAAAGGCTGCATAGCCATCGCCCCTGCTGTCCCAAATCTCTCGCCAAGTGGTGTTGGCACAAGAGCCAAAACCAACCAGCTGGTCATCCTTTGATGCTGCTGTTGCAAGTTATTTTTTTTGATTCGTAGTCAAGAAGAGACTGAATTTCATCAAAACTAAGCGCATAACTTAGAAATGACAGTAGGCTGTCTTTGCTATGCCATTCTGCCATAAAGACTCCAACAGTCTCTTCTTTCTGCCGATTCTTTATGAGGTATATGGTATACTCCATGTCATTCTCAAGCAGCCTGTGGAAGGACTTCCCTTTATATTTCCCAAAACTGCAGGATATATTCTCCAAGCACCCCTGCCTTATCTGAAATATCCCCCCGACTGACCAGGGTCAGGGCATTCTGCCTGACGCACTCCTCCTTCATAGGTGCAGACCTGTCCTGTAGAGATGGGTCGTCTTTTATCCATCTCTCTGCATTGGTTGGATCTTGCCGGAGATAGCCAAGTGGTCCCTTTCGAAAAACCACACTGACTCTAAAAGGGAAAAAAAAATTGTTTGTGCATTTTGCCTGTTATGAAGAGAATTGATTTTATTTTATTCAAGCATAATTTTGGTACATGCTCAATGGACAGCAGGAATTATGAAGATTAAATATCAGCACTGTTGTTTTTTTTCTTTTTGTTTTTTTACTGTGGTCACTTTTCAATTCTAATTCTGACACTGGCATGAAAATCCCACAAAGACATGGGAACTATAGACAAAAACTATACATTTTATATAATGCAGTTTAACTTAATGTGTAAGTTAATGTGAACTTAATGTGATACTTATTCCTTAACCTTCCTTATGGAATAACACAGAGATAAATGTAACAGAAAGAAATTTAGCAGTTGTATCCTGTAGTTTTTTTCCATATTCATACGAACTTTAAATAAATAAATTAATGATAATGTAATTTCACATACGTGATTAAAATGCAACCCGAAAACACAGTATATTTTGACGTGAACACAAGCACACAGTCAGTTAATGATGAAGGCACTGCAACAACGATGAGACCTCTTTAGAATAAGATGAAATGAAGTAAATTTATCTGTTCGTGTCCTGTCCTCCTGACTACCGGCAGTTAAACTTTGTCCTCTCTAGAGGACATTTGTAAACTTGAATATCTCCCATATCCTGCATGCTACCCAATTAACTCCTCTTGTGCTTTAAAGAGGACATTCAGGACTTTTAAAAGATACCAGATTTATAGGGGTGGGGCTTTGGGAACATCCTCTTCCTCCTTTAGGAAAATGGCATCTATCACCACCAGGACATTTTATGGAAAGAAAAAAAAGTAGTGCTTAATCTTTTTTATTGATAAAAATTTATTTTAAAATGTTGTTGTTTTATTTTACATAGATCTCTAAAAACACTTTAATGAATTTTCTTATGTAATGTCTAAATGTTTTCCATGATTAGTGAGCATTTAAAAAATATCCTCCTTAGTGGACAGTTGTAATTATTACCAAAATTTTGATTATCGTAAGCAGGAAGGGAGTCACTTTCAGAGGCAGAGAGAATTTTGCTGCAAATTGTTGGTGAAAACTCACATAATAAGTTGTCAAATGAGGAAAATGCAGAGTTTGAGGCAGAGGAGTCAGAAAGCACAGATGATGCTCAGACAGGGCAAACAGAGACAAGAGACAGCGAGAGAACAACCATCCACATCGTCTCCTCTGGGCCAAGACTACAATGTACACCCTGGCATTGTCTTCTAAATATATATCACTATTAACAGTACCTATAGGTTTTTACTTTTTAATTATAATTTTCTGATAAATTATATATTCTGATAAATCTAATAACGTTTCATGCTTTTTTAAGAATCGCCAGTTCGCCAGTATGTTCCCGGGGAAACCATACCCAACTGGGCTGAAGGTGTTTGTCTTGGCCACACCAAATGGCGTGGTCTTAGATTTTGTTGTGTACCAAGGCAAGACCACCTTCCCAATCACAGCAGGACAGGGCATCGGAGCACAAGCTGTTCTTCATTTGACTAAATCTATTCTCAGAGAAACCCACTTGTTCTTTGACCAATACTTTACGACCGTCAACCTTTTGAACACCCTGGTGGAGAAGGGGCTATCGCTCCTTGAAATATCATACCCCATAACCAAGAAATACATACTAGAAAGGCACATTTCCTGAAGAAAATATGAGTGGTGCTTTCCGTGGCATCATAGACATAGCTATGATGTCATATCTATAATGTCATAGCTGATGTTGGTCTCAATGTTAAGTCTATGGAACTTTTTGGGGCGGGGGCAATTAACCACCCACCCTTTAGAAAAGTCATAGCACCCCATTCCCGAATTAGGCTCATGATTTGACACCTCATTCATGTCTACGACAAACGGTGTGGGACTAGTTACGTGCCAAACTTTTGTACGGACGGAGAAGAAAAAAAAAAAGAACAAGCCTGAGAGATAACAATAGTAGTGCTTCGCAAGCACCACTAAAAAGTTCAAAATACAAACACCACACTAACAATGATGTGTTAGTTCCAGTCAAAGTTTATACTGATTCTTGATATTTTCTTTGTAATTTCCTTGTTGTGTTCATGGTTCGTTTTCAGATATACCAACTTCTGTTGTCCAGTGTGGTGGACACAACATATTGTGAAAATAAAACTTAAAAAAATAATAAATAAAACTTGTCAAAAACTTGTATGCTCATTGCCTTTCAAACAATTAGAAAAAGTAAAAATTAAAGTAATTTGAATTTTTTTTTTTCCTGGTACTCAGGAGGATAAGTTTAATATATAATAAATAAAAAAAAAAAAGTCTCACTCAGGTTCCTTGCTCGACCAATCAGCGCGCAGACCGACGCCAGCGGCCACACAGCGCCATGAGCGGCCGAAAGTACAGTGGGACCTCGGATTACGAGCATATTTTTATTCCGGAAGTGGGCTCGTATTCCAAAACACTCATAAACCAGATTTACTTTTCCTACAAGAAATAATGAAACTTACATTTTTCGTTCTACAGCCCAAAAAAATAAATACATAAAAATAATTTATACAAAATATTAAGTAAAAATAAAACAAATTAACCTGCACTTTACTTTTCAAAAAAGTAAAAAATAAATCCCGGCAGATAAGCGTTTCCCTTTGTGCATGCAGGCGCTGTGTGTGTATGTGTGTGTGAGGCTAGAGTAAGTAGAGACTCTTAATTTTAGCCCCTCCTGTTTCCCCCTCCTCATCTTACACATTAAAACTTTCTTCTCTTGTTTAAACACACTCACACACACATTAACAGAAAGACTGTTGTTCTCCTTTAAATTATTAAAGCTTCTCCGCTTTTTTTATGTTGCTCGCGACAGCGTAATAGCCCATTAATTAATGCTCGTGCAATAATGAGATGGACAAACTGCTCAATGCTCGCGTTCTTTTATTTTCTGCATTGTCAGGCTATGGTACAAACTTTCAGGGGGATCCTGCACTTAAATCCAACTAAAAAAACTACTGAAGAACAAAACTTAGGCTCTATATCGCAGCTTAGATCTCGCGTTCGCGTTCACACACACCAGACCGTATTACCCACAATGCATCTCCCGCACTGGACTACACTTCCGTAAACAGCGGTCATAAATCAACAACCCCCTCAAGCTACACTGTTTTATTAAAAAAAAGGAATAAACATCGCTAATGACACTGATGTGAGCGCAAACTAACAGAATCACTGCTGTAAGGTAAAACAAACAAACAAATGACCCAGCACCTTACCCCTGAAAAGATTTGCGACAGAGTTTCTTTGGAGAGCAGTGTGTGTGTCTCTTGCCTTCTGTGCGAGCGTGTGTGTTTTTGTGAATGGGTGGTTTCACACACATTTACATTTAGGCATTTGGCAGACGCCCTTATCCAGAGCGACTTACAAAAAGTGCTTTAATGTTTACATCATTGGATACATACTTACACTGGGTTAACTAGGTTAATAACTGAGTGCCATTAGTCCAACACAGCTGGGAAGAGGTTAGTCCAAGTACTGGAGAAACAGATGCGACTTGAGTCGTCCTTTAAAGATAGTCAAAGTCTCTGCTGTACGGACATCTAAAGGAAGTTTATTCCACCACCTAGGTGCCAGAACAGAAAAGAGCCTGAATGAATGCCGCCCTCGATCCCTGAGAGATGGTGGGATGAGGCGAGCAGTGCTGGAGGATTGGAGGGGAACGTGGTGCAGTGCGTGGTGTAATTAGCGCAGAGAGGTAAGTGCTGGGCCATTTTTAGCTTTGTAGGCAAGCATCAGTGTTTTGAATTTGATGCGGGCAGCTACAGAAAGCCAGTGCAGGGAGCAGAGGAGTGGGGTGGGGTGGGAGAACTTGGGAAGGTTAAAAAAGAGACGTCCTGCTGCATTCTGGATCAGTTGCAGAGGACAAATCATGGACAGAGGCAGGCCTGCCAGGTGTGAGATGCAGTAGTCCAGTCTTGAAATAACAAGAGACTGAACAAGCACCTGAGTAGCCTGTGAAGAAAGAAATGGGCGAATTCTTCTAATATTGTAAAGAAAAAAATTGATAAGAGCGAGTAAGGTTAGCGATGTGTGGGGAAAATGACAAATGATTGTCCACGGTTACCTCAAGATTGTGGGTGGTGGCTGAAGGAGTGATTTGGTTGTTGTCCAGGGATATCACAAGGTCTTGACCTGGGGATGAGTCACAAGGGGTAAACAACAGTTCGGTTTTACTGAGATTGAGCTTCAGCTGATGAGCAGCCATCCAGAATGAGATGTCTGCCAGACATGCTGAGATCCGGGTGGAAACCTGCGTGTCAGAGGGAGGAAAGGAGAGAACAAGTTGGCTGTCATCTACATAACGATGGTATAAAAATCCATGCAATGATATGACCTTACCAAGAGACCGGGTATAGAGGGAGAACAGAAGAGGACCTAGTATTGAGCCCTGCGGGACATCAGTAGAGAGTCTACATAGGGCAGATGTACATCCCCTCCATGTTACCTCATATGACCTATCTTCTAGGTAAGAAGCAAACCATTGCCACACTGTTCCACAAATTCCAAGGCTGCAGTGATACCGGGCGATAGTTGTTAACTTCTGATGGGTCCAGGCAGGGTTTCTTGAGGATGGGAATAACCCTCGCCTTCTTAAAAGCAGCAGGAACATGACCAGATGATATGGATGGTTGATGCTGCAATCTTACCATCGTAGAATGTGGCAAAATCGTCAGCAGTCAGAGAGGAAGGGGCAGGAGGAGTCGGTGGGTTGAGTAGTGAGATGTTGTGGAGTTTGCCAGGATCATGTGCAGAGGCTTTCAATTTTTGTCTGAAGAAGGTAGTTTTGGCAGAAGTCACGTCACATGAGAATTTAGAGAGAAGAGTCATGTAAGAGATGAGATCTGCATCAAGTTGCGATTTCTTCCATCTTCTCTCCGCAATCAACACTACCAAACAGCAAAAACTAGGTAAAGTATACAGTATGAACCAATTGTGTTTCAAAAACAGGACAAAAGTTAAAAACCTACCTTACCAGTGGAGAAGAATCCAACTTAGAAAACTAAAGCACACTAAAGTTTGAGCTAGATCCACCTTTAATATATGTAGCTAAGCCCTGTCCACAATTCACACCTTAAGGAAGCCTGTCTAATTACTCTCTCTCGTGCATGCACACACACACACACACACACACACACACCGCAATGAGGAAGAAAATATATTTTTCACCCCTGTATTGAGAATTTCTTTTGCCTTACTCTTTTTTTTTGTGTTATAAGAAACAGTACACGCGCTGTACACACGCGCTTCCGAACACAAAATAAAATGTTTTACACACACACACATGTAGTCACAGTGTATTGTAAACAGTACACGCGTGCACAGATGTTCTGCCGCTCGGCATCAAAACAAGAAGTGCATGCGTGAAACATGATACTCGGTGCTCATAAACCAAGACAATGCTCGTTTTACAAGTTAAATTTTATTAAAAATCTTTGCTCGTCTTGGGGAACACTCGTAAACCGCGTTACTCGTAATCCGAGGTTCCACTGTATATTACATCCATAGTGGTTTAGCACTACCATTGAAAATGAATGGGAAACGGTTTAGGGTTTTTTCTAAAGCGGATCGACCAATCAGCGCGCGACTCGGGTTCCAGCTCGACCAATCAGCGCGTAGAATGGCGCATTTTTTTAAGGTTTGCCCAGGTAGTGCTGTAAACTGAGGGATCTTGTGATTTAAAGGCCATGTTGTGTACTTTAATCAGGTGTTGACTTCCATATTCATTTATGATTTAAAGGCTATGTCTCATGTCTAAATCAGGCATTTGACTTTCCTGCTCATCCACGGCTTTTTCATTGTCAGCACAGTAGTTAATGTAAGACAGTGCTGAGGATGTGTACACATCCAGGTCTGTTTCATGGGCAAATATATTCAATTCTGTATGTTCAAAACTGTCTTGTAGCTGAAAGAGCCATACTGTTCTGTTAAATGGCATCATTAGCAAGGGCTTTGTGTGCTGGGATGTGAAACAAACAGATGTGGTCTAGTACTAGTGCTAGCATAACCTTAGCATGTGGTATACATACTACGCTAAGGTTATGCTAGCACTAGTACTAGACCACATCTGTTTGTATGGCAACAATGACTGCATTTTCCCTAGGTAACAGTTGACATTTATGCACTATTCATAAGTCATAAAATCATAATGTACTGATTGTGCTTGTGTTTTCTGTTGTGTTATGTACCATATTTAAATAACTTAAACACAGAGCCCACCATCTGGTTTCCTACTGGAGTCAGGTGTTCTGGTGGCACAATGAAGAGAGCATCCTGTTATCTCTGTGTATAAATCCTGTAATATACTGTTGTATTCGGTATGTTGTAATTCAGCCATAGTTCTATAAAAATCTAAATAAAGCTGTCCTATATTGTCATCCTTGTAGTAATGAGCAAAATGGTCATCAGACTGACTATTATGTTGATTTATAAGAGTTCTTGTTGGCTGTAGAAAATGTGTGCCCTTGTTTCCGTAATTAAGGAGAAGATGATAGCTAATATATGTAGCAAAAAAAGGCACTTCCTAAAGGAGCACAAAGCAGCTGCATCTACATTACCCAACTTAGAGTGCATTTTTAAATTGTTACAGTTATTATGGTTTTGCGCTTTCTTCTCTATGATTTTGCCTTGCCCATATGTTGTTTGTACATAACCTGACTCTTTGTTTGCCTGTCTTTTGAATACTGATTTGTATTTGGAACCTCAGATTGCGAGCAACCCGGTTGTCAAGCGTTCTCCAAGATGAAAACAATTCTTTAAAAAAAATTTGACTTGAAAAATGAGCAAGTCTTGGTTTACGAGTACCGAGTATCATGTAGCACGCATGCGTTTCTTGCTTTGACATCAAGCGTCACGTGATCACAACTGAGCCAATAGTTAGTTTTCCCTAACTATTCCCAATAATAGTCTTTTTCCCTGAATTGTGGGTAAACGTCTTCCCTGCTTGGTCTTAGTGTGCATCTCTCACTGGTATAATCAACATCTTTGCACCTGTGTACTGTTTACTATAACAATGTGACCACGTGTGTGCATGTAAAGCATCTTTTATTTTGTGTTTGTGTTTATTATAACACACGTGTGTACCTGCGTCTAAAGGAAAAGCAAGTCTTATTAGAGAGGTTAAAGATCCATTCTCTCTCTCTCTCTCTCTGTCAGCCTGCACTGATTCCGTTAGTGTGTGTGCGTGTCATGGACAGTATGCCCCTTCCCTTCTCCTCTTGCTTTCACACACACTCTAACAGAAACAGTGCTCTGTCGCAATTCTTTTTAAAGGTAAAGTGCAAGTTTATTTGTTTTATTTTTACTTTACAGCAGTGATTCTGTTAGTGTGTGCGCGCACTCGAGTGTTACACACCGTTACTGTGTGTGTATGAAAATCGTCCCACACAGTAGTCCTCACCCTTTTCAAATAAGAAAGGAGGAAGTGTTACTGTGTAAGACGAGAGGAGGGAGAGGGAAGGGGTGTCATTGTTCCTCTCCTCTTACTTTAGCTTCACACACACACACACACACACGCACACACACACACACAGTGTGTGAGTGCACAAACACACATACACATCGCATGCACGGATACAAACATACAGCACATATGCGCATTACGCATGGCTCCGAAATGAATTTTGCTCACATTCCAAAGTTCTACTGTATTAAGGAGAACTTCATGGCCATGATGTGGCCTGAGGCAGTCATCCATAAGACATAATGGATGTGCAGGACCTGTTGCAACTATTTTTTTTTACTACATTTAAAATAATTTAAAACAAACAGAGTTATAATTATGATCTTCTAGTATATAGAATATAAATTTAGATTTTAGCACATTCATAATGTGGATGGAACAAGAAAGAAATCAAATAACAGTAAGTATTTATATCTGGCACAACACTGTTTATGAACTCTACTTACTACTATTGAAACTATGGAAAGTATTGACTATGCTTATTGAAAAGCAGTGCAGGTTGGTCAATAGATTTTTTATTTAAAAAATAATGTCAGCATGTATATAGTATGCTTCTTTTGTTATAGCTGAAAAAAGTATGTGAGTCTCTAATTCTGCATCTATTTGAATGTGTGAACCCAGGCAGTGACAGCATGCAGTTCTGCCTCACTGACCACATGAAAAGGACCCATCTGTACACACCTCTAAACGTATGGAGCCAAGTCCTCAAGGTTAAACACACTCCAAGCAAAGAGTTTACATGGGTGGTGAAGTTCACAAGTTGACAAGCCTCATAGGCCATCTGAAAAGTAATGCACATATACTAAAACAAAGACATAATATAGAGATATCAAGTTGGTAAAAATCTCAATATTTACTGAAAAAAAATTGTGCAAAAAGTTGATTATGAATACAGATTGAATGACAGAGCTTTTTTAGACGTTTTCCCCTTTGCATTGATTCTTACTATAATTACTGCAAAATACAATAGTTATGATGTCTAAATCATAACTGACTGTCTAGACATGAAATAAAAACTAAAAATGGGTGACAAATTCAAGGCAGAGCTGGTAGCTCTGTTATTCTGTAAAGGTACTTTGCTGGCATGGTTTGGATCTTCTTGTTCTCTTAAAAGAATGACACACGTTTTTACCTTATTGGAAGGCTATCTATGTCCAAAAATGTTCTATAAGCAATACTGTGGCAAAGAGGCAGGGTAATGTCCTCAGTGAAGCAAGTCAGTGGCAGGGAGGCAGTGAGGGTGGGAGATAGTTCTGTCTAGGTCAAGACCCTTTAAAAAAATCACACAAGCGTTTGTTGCAACTGTATACTGGTATGGTATATTGTAATAGAAAACTTTTTGGTTATTATCAGTGTTCGAATTGTCAAAAAAAAGTCGATAGAGTTGGTATGGTCAAGTTTTTTTTAATTTTTTTTTAGCTGGGCTGGGCTAACCATACAAAATTAATTTTGTCAAATTTTTGGGAACACTTTTATTAACAAAATATAAGCTTAATGAAATTAAATTGGAGCCATCAGAACAAAACATATGCATGTAAACGTGATATTGTCAAAACTATCATTTGATCCTTTCCATGGCTTTCATCTAGGGAGAATTATAAGACAAAAATTTGCATAAACATTAGTAATGAAATAATTTAATAGTATTGTAGTTTTGTATAACCATGCACCAGTCTGTCTCTCTCTTTCTCTCTCTCTCTCTCTCTCTCTCACACACACACACACACACACACACACACACACACACACACATATACAGTAATCAAATTACTATTATGGCATTTAAAAATATCTTATTGACCCTTTTTTACCCAAGCATGTAGGTGAAGCAACAAGATCTAATAAAAAGGCAAAACTTCTTCTCTAAATTGCACGTAAAATTACACAAATTGGGTACAGAACACATTTTTTATAATCAATAAAGCAGTCAGTCATTTAGAAAATTCCCATGTTAAACTGAATGCTTCTCTTCTTTTTTAAATATGTCAAGCTTTGCTGTTGGCCATTGCAAAACGCGAAAAATGGCACAAACTTGCGTGAGCTTGTGAGCAGCACATTATAATATTAAATTTACTAACCACAGTTATTTATAGTTTGTAGATGATCATACGTAGAAAGCTCTATAATTTCATTTTCATGACAAATTTTCTGTAAAATGGTGATTTTCCCTGGCACCCCACCCTCAAATCAAGCCCTGGTTATTTTATATATATAGGGTACATTTACAGTATTTATCACAGGTAATAGAGAAAAAAAATACAAAACCTGCAATACTTACTTCTTGGCTGCCTGGGTCTGTGACTCTCTCTCTCTTTCTCTCTCTCTCTCTCTCTCACTCTCTCACTCTCTCACTCTCTCACTCACACACACACACACACACAGAAACCTGTTTGTGATGAGTCCTGACCCGCCATGCTAGGCACATAAAGCACTTGTGTAATGTTCAAAAACATACAATGTGTGTTGTTGAACAGGTGGTTTATAACAGCCGCAATCAGTTTTGTGACAGAGCTCTTGTTAATATAAATATGGTAGAAGGTGAAGTGAATAGTAAGCATTTTGTGGATTGTATCCAGCAGTCATATCCAGTCACTGTAGAAAACTACAATGTATAGTATAAAAACACCCTCAAATCATCACAGGCAGGTGAATGGTCTTTATGACAGCAGGACTAATCTAATTTAATAATAGCTGTAAAACATCCTTAAGTCACAGAACATTAATTGTGCAAGACCACAACTAGATACAGATGGATTTAAAACAAAGGTGTACCCTATTTAATAAATTTCATGTAAGCTTTTGAAAATTGGATGCTGATTTAGACTGCTAAAAAGAAAGGTGGCATGAAAACTTTTAAGGTAACAAATTATTTCTATATAATGCATTAAAGTACTGTAAGACACAAGACACAAGTCCACACTCAGAATGTAAAGAAAACTCAAGGTATTAAAATTAAACAGCTGTGTAGTCTTAAGAAAACCACTTATCAGTAAGGCTAATCACAGCAGTATGTTTTTTGCCCATAATGTAAACCAGCTGCATGCATTAATGCCAATGGGCTCCTTTTTGTTATTGTCTTTCTGAGGCTACATTGACATTTCAGCAATTATTTGTTTAAATGTTTTTTTTAAATAAACAAAATAGGCAATATGATTAACTAAATTTTAGTTCATTTTAACCAACTTTACAAACATGACCAAGAAAAAGGGTCAAATAGGCAAAGAAATGCACAGATGCACATGATCATGTATTTCATTGTTGGTTTCTATGACCAAAAAGTAGATGCTTATTTTGCTTATTTATACTTTTTTTCTACATCATTCCCATATTCAAGTATTACAATTTGGCCTTTATAATAGTAAAGTAACTTTTGTTCTACCAGATATATGCGAAAAGCCAAATAGACAGTATCGCCATAATTAACTCTCTGTTAATACACATTGGCAAGGCTCCCATATAAACACTTTTTTTAATCGTCATTGACCTCTGCTGACCTCATTGACATCTGTGCTGCTTCAATTTTAACAGTTTAAATAAATATAAATATGCTTAAAATATGCTCATATGAAAATACTTATGTGCTAAGTATATTTTTTTTAGCAGTTAACTGCCATGCTTTGATTACAGGAGGTCTTTGCTAACACAGATACGATGAGATTCAAAAGTGATCTCAGACAGAGATAGCCTGCCTTTTTCCTCTCACTTGCCATGTACCATTAATGCTACTTTGATGTAATTTTAGGCGAAATAGATGAAAATAGGCCTTCCTATTAGCAGGTAGATGTCATGAAAGAAGTTAAAACAAAACAAACAAAAAAAATCAAAATCTCATCACAAATGTTTAGTGCTGTGTTTGACCACCCTGGAAAACCAGGCACTTGTTATTAAATTATATTTAACTTTATTCTTCCTTAATTCCTATTTTAGGTTCTCATCATTTGCCTAACTGGCTTAATATGCTATCAACACTCTCAAACTTAGTAATTATAATTACATATTCACAAATTTAGGTATGGAAATAAAGAAACTGTACTGTACCATTAGTTACAAAATAGCAAGTGTATTCAAAATAACATAATAAATAAAACAATCCCTTGTTGAGGATAAAAGAAAACTAAAAGCATATATTGTTGACAAAGAACACAAAAACAACTCCCAATACAACAATTCTATTATGCACACCTATTTACACTAACTAATGTGACCGATCCCCTAGCTGTAGTAACAAACTAACATGCCAGCAAAACTAAACTTGTGGCAGGCCTGTTTCACTGCACTGTATTCACAGTCTAGGTTGAAATGCTGTACAACAACAGTGTTATGAATACTTCCTAGTGGCTTGTTGCACCCAGTCTCTGAGCAACAGTCTGACAACTCCTTGGCAGACTAATCCTAAACTCTGTGTCATCGGCAGCTCAAGTCACATTATAATGTCCTTTTATCCCTCTGTGGCCAAATGAAGGAACCACGAGCGTTCTTCCAGTAGAAATATCTGTCATCTCTGCCTCCAGAAATGCTCTCACAAATCATATTCATTCCTTAATGTCTGTAACAAACCACTTCAGTAAAGTATTACAGAATTAGCATGGTCTGCTAACCACACTAACACCAACACGCTGTTCCCTGTAAGGGCCAATCTTTGGTTTTGTCTAAAGTAACTTTCTACCTATGGTTAGGGTTTCTATCCAGGCTTATTTTTTACCTGAAATGGTAAAACAAGAAAAATAGTTGGTATTCTTAAGACTATTACCTTCCAACTGGCATTCTTTCTCTGGAAGTTCATCTGGAACATTACTGTGACCTTGTGAATGTCTCAGGTTACTTTGCGTAACCCTGTTCCCTGAAAAAGCAGGACAAGATGCTGCGCTCCAATGCCGCACTGTATGCGTGACTGGACATGGGATGCTGGGATGCTGAGTAGCATGGACATCTAAACCATAGAATCTGACAAATGTGTGCGGAGAAGACCAACCTGCCGCATCACACACTTGGGGAATCCTCTTGCCAGTGCAATTGATAAGACAATTCAAATTTTAGGGTCTCACAGCTTGCCTGAACAGCAAGTCTGCTCCCATATTCATATGCCCTGAAATGTAAATCATCCTGAAGGACAGGAACTTGTCCTGTGCCCCAAAGCAGACCCTAGCCCTTCAGGAAAGCATCTGTTGTTAGCAGTTTGCGATGACAACACGGACCTAGAGTGGAACCCAAAGTCAAAAACCGGGGTCTGAACCACATAGAAAGGGTACAAAACGCTCGACGCGTAACCCTTATTGCCTCTGGGGATTGGCCCTTGGATGAAATCCCCTGGCTTTTAACCACAACTAAACCGATCTTATGTGCAGAAGGTCCAAGGTTATCACAGTGGAAACAGCTGCCATGACACCTAACTCTCTCTGAAAGTAGTAAAAGTTACTTCCTGGCCTAGTTTGATCTCCTTTAGGGTATTTAAAAATAGATTCGACACGCGCAGGAAACAACTGTGCTCGCATTGCGTCTGAATCTTATATGACACCTATAATTTCATACTTGAGCAGGAAAGACTCCCTTTTTAGAGGAGATGATGCTCCTCAGGTCTGGTCTCCTTGAGGCAGACTGCGAAGCATGACGAGTCATTCCCCAATCTCTACAAGGGGAGGTTTGGCTCACCACACTCTCCTTTTGCACTTCACGCCTGGCGATAACCGGACCTGGTCAAGACTGGGTGGCCGACAGTCCCGACCC
This sequence comes from Clarias gariepinus, assembly GCF_024256425.1. NCBI lineage: Eukaryota > Metazoa > Chordata > Actinopteri > Siluriformes > Clariidae > Clarias > Clarias gariepinus. The sequence continues at coordinate 14,639,301 of NC_071124.1, forward strand.
CTGAGCACGGCGAGGGAGAATTCTCGTAGTGCTTCGCAAGGCCTGGACTGATCATAGGGCATACCAGGCAATGCCCGCCGGGCCAACCACATTTTTGCACATATACTAAAACAAAGAAATAATATAGAGATATCAAGTTGGTAAAAATCTCAATATTTACTGAAAAAAAATTGTGCAAAAAGTTGATTATGAATACAGATTGGATGACAGAGATTTTTTAGACGTTTTCCCCTTTGCATTGATTCTTACTATAATTACTGCAAAATACAATAGTTATGATGTCTAAATCATAACTGACTGTCTAGACATGAAATAAAAACTAAAAATGGGTGACAAATTCAAGGCAGAGCTGGTAGCTCTGTTATTCTGTAAAGGTACTTTGCTGGCATGGTTTGGATCTTCAGTCTCTGAGCAACAGTCTGACAACTCCTTGGCAGACTAATCCTAAACTCTGTGTCATCGGCAGCTCAAGTCACATTATAATGTCCTTTTATCCCTCTGTGGCCAAATGGAGGAACCACGAGCGTTCTTCCAGTAGAAATATCTGTCATCTCTGCCTCCAGAAATGCTCTCACAAATCATATTCATTTCTTAATGTCTGTAACAAACCACTTCAGTAAAGTATTACAGAATTAGCATGGTCTGCTCACCACACTAACACCAACACGCTGTTCCCTGTAAGGGCCAATCTTTGGTTTTGTCTAAAGTAACTTTCTACCTATGGTTAGGGTTTCTATCCAGGCTTATTTTTTACCTGAAATGGTAAAACAAGAAAAATAGTTGGTATTCTTAAGACTATTACCTTCCAACTGGCATTCTTTCTCTGGAAGTTCATCTGGAACATTACTGTGACCTTGTGAACGTCTCAGGTTACTTTGCGTAACCCTGTTCCCTGAAAAAGCGGGAACGAGATGCTGCGCTCCAATGCCGCACTGTATGCGTGACTGGACGTGGGATGCTGGGATGCTGAGTAGCATGGACATCTAAACCATAGAATCTGACAAATGTGTGCGAAAAAGACCAACCTGCCGCATCACACACTTGGGGAATCCTCTTGCCAGTGCAATTGATAAGACAATTCAAATTTTAGGGTCTCACAGCTTGCCTGAACAGCAAGTCTGCTCCCATATTCATATGCCCTGAAATGTAAATCATCCTGAAGGACAGGAACTTGTCCTGTGCCCCAAAGCAGACCCCAGCCCTTCAGGAAAGCATCTGTTGTTAGCAGTTTGCGATGACAACACGGACCTAGAGTGGAACCCAAAGTCAAAAACCGGGGTCTGAACCACATAGAAAGGGTACAAAACGCTCGACGCGTAACCCTTATTGCCTCTGGGGATTGGCCCTTGGATGAAATCCCCTGGCTTTTAACCACAACTAAACCGATCTTATGTGCAGAAGGTCCAAGGTTATCACAGTGGAAACAGCTGCCATGACACCTAACTCTCTCTGAAAGTAGTAAAAGTTACTTCCTGGCCTAGTTTGATCTCCTTTAGGGTATTTAAAAATAGATTCGACACGCGCAGGAAACAACTGTGCTCGCATTGCGTCTGAATCTTATATGACACCTATAATTTCATACTTGAGCAGGAAAGACTCCCTTTTTAGAGGAGATGATGCTCCTCAGGTCTGGTCTCCTTGAGGCAGACTGCGAAGCATGACGAGTCATTCCCCAATCTCTACAAGGGGAGGTTTGGCTCACCACACTCTCCTTTTGCACTTCACGCCTGGCGATAACCGGACCTGGTCAAGACTGGGTGGCCGACAGTCCCGACCCCTGAGCACGGCGAGGGAGAATTCTCGTAGTGCTTCGCAAGGCCTGGACTGATCATAGGGCATACCAGGCAATGCCCGCCGGGCCAACCACATTTTTGCACATATACTAAAACAAAGAAATAATATAGAGATATCAAGTTGGTAAAAATCTCAATATTTACTGAAAAAAAATTGTGCAAAAAGTTGATTATGAATACAGATTGGATGACAGAGATTTTTTAGACGTTTTCCCCTTTGCATTGATTCTTACTATAATTACTGCAAAATACAATAGTTATGATGTCTAAATCATAACTGACTGTCTAGACATGAAATAAAAACTAAAAATGGGTGACAAATTCAAGGCAGAGCTGGTAGCTCTGTTATTCTGTAAAGGTACTTTGCTGGCATGGTTTGGATCTTCAGTCTCTGAGCAACAGTCTGACAACTCCTTGGCAGACTAATCCTAAACTCTGTGTCATCGGCAGCTCAAGTCACATTATAATGTCCTTTTATCCCTCTGTGGCCAAATGGAGGAACCACGAGCGTTCTTCCAGTAGAAATATCTGTCATCTCTGCCTCCAGAAATGCTCTCACAAATCATATTCATTTCTTAATGTCTGTAACAAACCACTTCAGTAAAGTATTACAGAATTAGCATGGTCTGCTCACCACACTAACACCAACACGCTGTTCCCTGTAAGGGCCAATCTTTGGTTTTGTCTAAAGTAACTTTCTACCTATGGTTAGGGTTTCTATCCAGGCTTATTTTTTACCTGAAATGGTAAAACAAGAAAAATAGTTGGTATTCTTAAGACTATTACCTTCCAACTGGCATTCTTTCTCTGGAAGTTCATCTGGAACATTACTGTGACCTTGTGAACGTCTCAGGTTACTTTGCGTAACCCTGTTCCCTGAAAAAGCGGGAACGAGATGCTGCGCTCCAATGCCGCACTGTATGCGTGACTGGACGTGGGATGCTGGGATGCTGAGTAGCATGGACATCTAAACCATAGAATCTGACAAATGTGTGCGAAAAAGACCAACCTGCCGCATCACACACTTGGGGAATCCTCTTGCCAGTGCAATTGATAAGACAATTCAAATTTTAGGGTCTCACAGCTTGCCTGAACAGCAAGTCTGCTCCCATATTCATATGCCCTGAAATGTAAATCATCCTGAAGGACAGGAACTTGTCCTGTGCCCCAAAGCAGACCCCAGCCCTTCAGGAAAGCATCTGTTGTTAGCAGTTTGCGATGACAACACGGACCTAGAGTGGAACCCAAAGTCAAAAACCGGGGTCTGAACCACATAGAAAGGGTACAAAACGCTCGACGCGTAACCCTTATTGCCTCTGGGGATTGGCCCTTGGATGAAATCCCCTGGCTTTTAACCACAACTAAACCGATCTTATGTGCAGAAGGTCCAAGGTTATCACAGTGGAAACAGCTGCCATGACACCTAACTCTCTCTGAAAGTAGTAAAAGTTACTTCCTGGCCTAGTTTGATCTCCTTTAGGGTATTTAAAAATAGATTCGACACGCGCAGGAAACAACTGTGCTCGCATTGCGTCTGAATCTTATATGACACCTATAATTTCATACTTGAGCAGGAAAGACTCCCTTTTTAGAGGAGATGATGCTCCTCAGGTCTGGTCTCCTTGAGGCAGACTGCGAAGCATGACGAGTCATTCCCCAATCTCTACAAGGGGAGGTTTGGCTCGCCACACTCTCCTTTTGCACTTCACGCCTGGCGATAACCGGACCTGGTCAAGACTGGGTGGCCGACAGTCCCGACCCCTGAGCACGGCGAGGGAGAATTCTCGTAGTGCTTCGCAAGGCCTGGACTGATCATAGGGCATACCAGGCAATGCCCGCCGGGCCAACCACATTTTTGGGCTGGGGCTGTCAGTCATAATTTAATATTTTTTTTAAAGTTTATTAGGCCAATTTATTTATTACTGCAACGGTAAAGTATCTGAGACACGAATCGCGGCCCATTGGTTGACTGTCTTAAAGAACATTGAGCTAGTCCAATTAAATCACAGACCATGCCCTGCCTCCCACCTGGCCAGTCCTCATCTCCCCTTAACAAAAATCTGCTATTAAGAGTTCGACCGGAGTTTGATATGAGTCTGTCTATAACAATGGATAAACCAGAAAAGAGCAAGGGGGGTGCAGAGAAGCTGCAGGAGAAAAGACGCAAAAGCCTACAAATGGAAGCAGCAAAATGTGTGAAAATCACAGAAATGTTTGCCACCACCACACGTTCAATTGCAGCTGCTGGTGTAGCGCCATCAACATCTAGCAACAGTGCAGAGGCAGTCTAAAGTGCTCAGGCTGCCGGAGCGGCACAAGGGAGTGTAGAACCGAGTAACGTTAACGTTAGTTACACAGATGAAAAAGGAGTAGCTATTGAAATTGATTCGGAGGAGGTGGTGAGAGACATGACTCAGTAACAGATTGAGGAAGGCTTCAGAAAAGCTATGAGTCTGGTAAGAAGTAGCCGACATGTTGGCAGAGTGAAGGAAGGGGCATTTATGTAGGGAAGACAGAGGGCTTGTGTGTGTGTGTGTCACTCGTGCTTTGGAGTGTTTGTTGACAACCTGCACCACTAGCCTACCTAGCTGCTACTCTCGAATGAACCGTCTGCCAATTTGGCTAGGCTACATTGCGATCCATATCAAGTTAACGAGTGGTCTTACGTCTGTCATTATTGATGTTATTTGTTGGCAAATTTTTACGCAGTGCAACAAATAAACCCACAGAGATATATAAATGACATGGCTGACTATCTGATTTCTAGGTAGACACACGTAGGCCTACACACACGCAGAATGATTATAGCCCATGGAATTAACAATGAAAATGTTAAATGTAGCCTACATCTTCACTAAATAGTAAGCTATCTGGAGAATTTTCACCAAAACTGAACTCTAATGCAGAAGTGTAAGGGCACGGAGCATGCGCACTTCGCGCATCACACACACAGACGAAGTGTAAGGGCACTGAGCATGCGCACTTCGCGCATTACACACACACGTGAGGTGTAAGGGCAGGGAGCATGGGCACTTACCGCATCACACACACGTGAAGTGTAAGGGCACGAAGCATGCGCACTTCACGAAGTGCGCATGCTCCGTGACCGAGGGGAAAATATATGAGTAGTAATGGTGGACCAGCGCTGGCGGTCTTTGTTTGGACAAAAGAAGGAGAGATTGCTGTGGATCAGTTTCTTTCAAAGATTTTTCAACCGGATTATCTCACCCTCCTTCATCTGCCTCCCGGACTTTATTAACTCCGGTGAGACTGAACCATACTCGGTATACTCGGATAACACACATACAATAAAGATGGACTTCGGACATTTTCCACTCACTCGCGTTCACGCACACATACACATACTGTTTTTTATATATAGTTTGTAAATATTGTTTGGATCTGTGTTTGGTTGTGGTGAACCTTTTTCGTTTCCTTTATTTGGTTTTGTATAATACAAGCTTGCTTTATCTACTTGTTTGTGTTCGTCCTTTTTGCTCACCGGCCTTTTAACGCCACACCAACACAAAGATCGACACTCTCGATTTTGTATCCACAGTTAATATAAAATTAGCTGGTCGTTACACGGTAAAACCGACGCCATCTTTTCTATGTATTAACGGGTGTCCAGAGCTGTCATTCAGTTATGGTAATGGTTAACACAAGCTGTAGCGGTAGAACAATCATAAAGGACCATGCCATCTGACCAATCACAGCAGTGACGGCTCACGGAAAGAAGGGGTTTAGACAGACTGAATCTTCGAACTGCTTCACACAAGTCGTTTACGAATCATTTAGAAATGGCGTAAAATTAAATCTATTTTTCGAGAAAACTAAAGTGTTTTTTGACCTTACATACATGTAAGCCTGTTTTAAGAGACTTATTGAGCAATATTAGCAACCTTTAAAATGGCACAATAGGACCCCTGTAAATAATCATGGTGGGCCGGCCCATCGACTTTCAAGCTTATGCTTACCTTTAAGCCGCAAATTTCTTAAAAGCACCCGATCCCGAGGAACAATCAAATAAAATCACAACTACTGGTTATATGCCCTTTTACTTCGCTGTTGTCTTAAGTAGACATTTTAATGTGAACAAAATGCCCAATGCATCTTTTACCATTAATATGTAGGGTTTACATAATGTAGACACGAATGACCACTGCATTCTTTATTTTTACTATGTAGTGTTTTAGTCAGAGGTGAATCGAACCTTTAACGATTCAGGTTAATTGATTAACTGATTTACAATTGAATATACCATACAATTAATATAGTATCCGTCCCCCATATAGCACAATTGAGTGTTACTTACAGATGGAGCCACGTCAAATAGCCGCGACCATGTGAATTGTGTGCAAACGGCGTACAGCTGCCCTATGGACAGCGTAGTCGCCCCCCCCCTTTTTTCTTCCAGAAAGGCGTGTCAAGATTTCACAGTAAACACGCCCATTCAAGCCCTATTTTTTCATTTACCTGGTTCCACCACTAGATGGTGCTTCGTTCTCAAAAACATGTTAACACATTATCGCCCTGTAGCCTTCACCTCAGTAGTGATGAAGTGCTTTAAGCGCCTGGTCAGAGACATTATTTCTTCACTACCCAACACACTAGACCCTTTACAGTTTGCATACCGCCCAAACAGACGATGCAATCTCCCATCTCCTACACACATCACGCATTCACCTGGACACTAGGAAAGAGAATTATGTTAAAATGCTCTTCATCGACTACAGCTCTGCATTTAATACCATAATTCCCTCCATACTCACCACCAAGCTGGAGCATCTGGGACTCAGCTCATCTATGTGTTAGTGGATCTCCAACTTCCTAACTGGCAGACCACAGGCAGTAAGGATGGGCGGACATGTTTCAGCCCCACTCACTCTCAGCACTGAAGCCCCCTAGGGTTGTGTTTTGAGCCCCCTGCTGTACTCTTTCTACACCTATGACTGTGTGGCCACTACCAGCTCCACCGCCGTCATCAAGTTTGCTGACGACACTGTCGTGGTCGGCCTGATCACAAACAACGACGAGACGGCCTACCTGGAGGAGACTGGAAATCTGGAGAACTGGTGCCAGAGGAACAATCTCCTCCTGAACGTCAGCAAGACACAGGTTGATTTACTTGAATTCCCTCTGGAACTGTTTAGTTCTGTTAGTATTGGTTTCAAGTGTGAATGTTTATGGGGATTAAATCAGTCTCTGCTGCTGCATCTATTCACAGTTGTGATAAGTGATTAATGGCCCATCAGATCTTTGATGGGCGACGTTATGCTGGTTAAATAAATAAAGACATACTGATCCGTATGGACAGATATTTGTTCCAGATACTATGCGACATTAATCGATTTGTTATGCCAATTTTTGACTATCAGCGATAACATATAAAATATAACGAAAACAAACCCAAGCCAAGTTACATTTTAAGCTTTACTTTGCAGCAATATATTATCTACCAGTGTATTAAACAGAAATAGATAAAATACACCATAATGTAAAATGCTGTACATACTCCGCATTTGTATTCCGTACTTAAAACGATCGGTATAAATAAATTACAGATGTTACCATATCTTTGAGGATTGTTAAGGATGTCGTGAAAAATATTGCAATTTGCAATATTGCAAATTAAATAATTAATTAATTAATTAAAAATAGCATAAGCATCATGGTAGTGTATTGATTTTATTAATTGTTTTTTCCCTCTTTTTTTACCACATCATCTATTTATAACACTATACAATATAATTTATGTTGATGTAAGTTATGGTATATATAGAACATAGTATACGGCTGCTTGGATACTGCAGTTAACTGAAGCAGTCAATGCTCCATCTGGCGGGATTATACAGCATTGCAACCATCTTTTTAGAAAGCGTATGGGGGCAATTACAATCTTTGGAGCGCACTTTGAAGATTGTTTAAAATAATGTCCATGCTATATGTCTCTTTGTTCATTAAAAGGCATGTGCTCTGGAGGGCAACGAGAGTGTCAAAGTGTGACACTCGGGGTGAAGCTGTGATCGATTAAATGCTCTCTTTGGGGGCCTGTTTATCCGTACACATATCAACCAGTTCTCTGGCCATTCTTTCAACTTTTCTACATACTCAGAATAGTGTTTTTATCCATTTAAGTCTGGAATCTGGAAAAGTTCTAAAACATACATCTACAGTCAACCTAGCATCTCTGCCAAATGTCAGTAGGTACAGTAGGTAACACTGCATGAAAAGAGGTGTATCTGTACTAGGAAACTCCTGTATACACCACTGATTTTCGGAAGTATCTACAAGTACCACTGAGCGTATACATCAAATTCCACCAAACTAGGATACTTCCGGATTGATACCAATTCGGATGTATCTTGCTGAAAAATCCTTCCATGGTACAGCCATTTGTTGCCATGGCAAATAATCTACTCAAGGATTTTGTCAGGAGACATTCACACCTAAAGCCCATTTACATTTTAGACCTTTGCACAACTGTGTTTTTCCCTATTGGTTTTTTTATTTTAACATTGATTGGTTGTTTAAAAATGGTGTGGGTAAATGGTTGCCTGTTTGTTTGTGTGGGGGAGGGAGGGCTAAAAGGAGAGAACTCCTGTTTGTGCTAAGGTGGATAAAATCTCACTGCACATAGCCTGTAACCCTAACCCTAGTTGTATAAATTTTATTTAGGAAGATATTTCATTTTTATATTATTTCCTATTTCATTTCAAACAAGTAAGTGGAACATACTAAAAAAGCAGAGCGGAGTGACAGAAATATCTACCCTACCTTTTTTTTACAGTTTCCACTTTTTGTGTGTGCAGGGTTAGGGTTAGCTAGTAAACCTAACCCTAGTTGAATAGATTTTATTTAGAAAGATATTTCATTTCATATTATTTTCTATTTCATTTTAAACAAGTAAGTGGATATAGTAAGTAAGACATTTCAGACATTATTCCGATACAGAGGAGGAGATACTGGAATTATAACTAGTATCTATGTATGCATTTGTGATTTCGTTTGACTTTCCCAGTGCTCACAATTTGAATTTGTTTACACTGCAGATGAGGAGACTGCTTCTCAACCTAAAAAGAGAGCTTGTTTGGGGACTGACCTGACAGAGACAGCGAAAGATGGCACAGTGTGGCATGAAGAACAGGTGGGGACCTGTCTCCCTTTCACCCCAATAGAAGCGTACGCCGCAGATAGAAAGCCAACGGCTAAGGCCAGGAAAAGTATCTTGAGTCGCCTTCAGAGCTTCCTGTGTTTCATCACTCTTGACATGCTTCAGAGAATTCAAGAATGGACTACTCAACATGCACAGCAAACGGAGCATGTTCATTGGTTCATGGACCTCCCTGAACTAATGGCATTTATTGCAATTGTCATCTTGTGGGGGCTTACTAACCTGGGAAACCCACAGATCATTGGAACTATGCCACGAAACCGCTTCCAAGACATCATGCGACACTTACGCTTTGATGACAGATCCACCCGCAGTGATCAAGCAAAGACTGATAAGTTCGCTTGAATTTCCAGTCTGTGGGGATCATTTGTCACCAACTGCATTACGTCCTACAACCCTGGTCTACATATCACCGTTGATGAACAGCTTTTCCCGTCAAGTTTGGAATCAAGTTTTGGGTGGCTTGCAACCTAAAATCCAAGTACATTTGCAATGTCCTACCATATCTTGGCAAGGACCCCAATCGTTCCAGTGGGGAGAAACTGTCTGAAAATATAGTGATGGGGCTAATCTAACCATTCCTAAACAAGGCCAGAAATGTTACCAAGGACAATTTCTTCACATCGCTGTCACTTGCGCAAAAACTTCTTAGACGGAAAACCACCATCCTCGGCACAGTCAACAAGATTCGCCGGGAAATTCCTTAATCTGCTAGACACACAGATCGCAATGAATTCACCACTCTGGTATGTTGCAGGTCTTTTGTGGTTCTATGTTTGTGTGTTTAAATTTATAGAATCAACACCTCCAAGTGTGTCATTGTGTGTAAAAGTGCAATGAAAATAACAATTTATCTTATTTCTTAATTGTTTTCAACCACTGCTGCCACGCTGACGGCATATGCGGCCAAACGGAAGATCACCGTCTATGTTCTTAGCAGCATGCACAGCGTGGTTCAGACTGATAATACCACCAAAAGAAAGCCAAACACTTTCACCCTTTACAACACCACAAAGTGTGGCGTGGATGTGATGGATCAGATGGTGTGGGAGTATACTGTCCGCACAGGAACACGGCGCTGGCCAGTTGCCGTGTTCTATAACATGATCAACATGGAACCAATGAATCCACATGTGCTGTATCAAGCATGCACGGAAAGACGGGTGGACTTCCTGGTGGAGCTTGCAAGAGAGTTGGCTAACTCTTATATGGCTGGGAAGATGGCAAGAAAAGAACAGTTGCTTTGGACACAACCCTCCACACCTAGCCCTGGAAACAGAGCCATGTGTCAGGTCAAACACAAATGCAAGAACAATTATGCCACTGTGCAATGTGTTCACTGCTACAGATACACATGTGGTAAATGCAGACTAGAGATACCATGGCAGTGCCAGGATTGTGAGTAATTGCTGAAATGTACTCACTCTCACTTTTTATTACCATTTGTAAATATGTGTACAAATGGTGGTTTGTTTTTTATTTTATCTTGTTCTGTTTTTATCAATACATCTCAGCAACAAAGGAAAAAAAAAAACCCATGTGTGTTGATTTCTCCTTAAGATGGCAAAGTGAAACACAAGTTCCCTTGAAGTGGCTCAGCATGGCCCCACCTTGTTTACATAACAAAAGCATCTGTTCACAGGTGATTAAGGATATTAGCTAAAAGCCTTCCAGCCCATCGGCTGTCCTGCAGGTTTTATAGGTAGAAAAGACAAATGGCTGCTCTATGGGACTTCTAGTGTTAAAAAATGATAATAGAATTGATTCAGAATTTTCTATTAATCAAGGAAAAAAAAACATAAAATATGAAAAAAAAGAACAAATGTGCATTTATGAAGGTGCAATTAAATTAAAAGCAATACTAAAATAAACATGCAGCAGTGCTTGTTAGATGTCCAAAATAAATGAATTCTAGCTTGGTCTCATTAGATATTACACGCCGACGGCATGGCACACAATGGCATCCTCCTCATCGGACATCAGCTCCAGTATTACAGTCTGCCACAGTTCTTTCTCTGCATCTGTTTAAACAACTCTACACCTGGACTCCAGCAACTGCAAAACACACCATACATTAACCCCTAAAAACACTCAGAGATGTACCGAACTTAATACATAGATGAATTTGTACCTTGTCGGTTTTTAGGCCCTGTCTTAATGGAGTCTCTTAGCTAAGACTTTTCTGGCCGAGACAAAGAGTATATTCTCTGCAACGTCTCATATTCCTGTAACATGCTCGATAAAATAAAAAAAGTGACAGAACCAATTCAAATTATTAGAGGGACAAAAATAGAGGGACATGAAAATAATTACAATAACAATTTCTGATTACCTTTTATACACTCAGGCTCTGCATCTGCAAAAGTCATCTTGAATTCCTCCAGCAGATATGTCATCACTGCCTGATCATGAAGTAAACTCATTTTGTGTGGAAAGAGAGTAGTGTCATTAATTACATTTAAAATGATTACGTGAAACCCCAAACATAGCATGTAAAGAAACAACATTCTTACCCAGTTTGTGGATCGTATTTATGTGGGTTGTTTTCCGAATTATGGAGGCTGGAGGTAATGTTGAACTAAAAACGCTTTAATACATACATTTGTAAAAAACATTGTATAATTTTGATGTGACAAACTTTTAAATATGCTGGACACCTACAACAATGCAAGCAACAAAAAGTGTTGTAGCCAAATGCTTAGGCTAACTCAGCAAGGTATAATTTACTACTGTTCAAGTTCAAGTAGGCTTTATTGTCATTACCACCATATACAGTTAGTACACAGTGAAACGAAACAACGTTCCTCCAGGACCAACATATTACATGCAACATAAATTTACAACATAAATTAACAGAGACACTAAACTAGCTAACCAAGAGGCCTAGTTAGCTGCTACTGTAGTAGAGCCAGGACAGAGAGACCTAACATAAATTAACAAAAACTAACTAGCTAAGTACAACATTTTTTTTCAGGTAACATAAAGGTCAACTTACCGGCGTTGCTACGTCATGCGCCCTCTTAGCTCTTTTATGCACATGGCTTGACCTGCAATCTTCTCCTATCAAAATTGTGCTCAAATGCATCAAGACACTGGATAACCTCTTTGAGAAGAGCAGTGTGTGCAGCTTGCTTTTCATTCAAACCCTCAAGCTGAAGGGACAAAGGCACACCATGGCTAATCCCCCCACCCAGCTATGATAAGAAGGACAGCACTTCTTCCTGCTAGTCATTAACATACAAAAGGCCTTGACACCTCACAGCTATCACCTCTCACTGCTAGCTGTGAGGATTCCTAGTATATATGTCTTTCTTTTTCTATACTTAAATTGAAAATATATATTATAAGTAATTACTTAAAAGTACTTGGTGCTTGGCAAAGTTAAGTTAACATGTGAACATCGCTCCCACAGCGATTTGGAACTTTCAGATTTTCTGGATGAAGGTAATTGCATTTGTAATTATATAAAAAAAATAAACATTAAGCTGACAATGTTGGTGGCATTTGCCACTAAATTGAATCTTATTTCGGTTCATTTACAGCCTTCGTGAAGTTCGGCATCAGTGTTTCTAGTAGTCTATGAGTCTGGCACTGAAATAGACGGAGACGTCTTTGAGGACGTTCTGAAGCAACCGAATTTGGGTGTTTTCCAGATACTATTGCCAGATTCTTCAAATGGTAATGTACAGTATATCGTCAAAATGTACGTAGTTGAGCATTGGCAAGTGAGGGGGTTGTTTGTGCTTTGCAAATGTCCAGGAGCATCAAAATATCATGCCTTAAGGCTTAATTAAACTTAATTAAAATGTATTTGCTTGTTGACTGTGATTGGGAAGTTAAACATTAAGTTTATTTTGTCAGCAAAAACAAAAACAAATGTTAATTAATGGAAAAAATAAATAAAAAAAATGGCTGTGAATGATGATAGCACATACACTCTGTTATGTGTTATCTGTGATACTGACAGGCCGGGAAGAAAAAAAAAATATAATAATCACACCAAGGTCTTTCAATGTTGCATTTGATGAAACAGAAAGGACATCTAAAGTTACAGTGTGATCTAAAATTTTACTCCTAGCTGTATGCGGTCCTATGATTAGAACTTCTATCTTATCCGGATTAAGCAGAAGGAAGTTAATTAGCATCCAATTTCTTATGTTCTGCACACATTGCTCAACTTTAGTAAGCTGTTTTTTCTCATCAGGTTTTGGTGAGACATATAACTGTGTGTCGTCAGCATAACAATGAAAACTAATACCATGCTTACGGATTATGTTCCCAAAGAGAAAAAAGCAGTGGACCTAAAACTGAACTCTGCGGAATGCCAAACTTAGAGAACATGCAGAATAATCACCATTTAAGTCTACATACTGATAACGATCGGTCAGATAGGATCTGAGCCAGGAGAGGGCTGTACCCTTAATTCCTACTACATTTTCTAATCTGTAAAGAAAAATAGCATGATCATTGGTGTCAAAAGCTGCACTAAGGTCGAGTAATACAAGCATAGTTACACAACCCTGATCAGAGGGCCAATAGGAGGTCATTTACTACTTTAACAAGTGCTGTCTCTGTGCTGTGGTGAGGCCTAAATCCTGACTGATACAGTTCATGTATGCCATTTCTATGTAGATATGAGCATAGCTGCTCCGCTACTATCTTTTTCAGAATCTTAGAGATAAAGGGGAGGTTTGATATTGGCCTGTAACTGGACAGCTGACAGGGGTCGAGGTCAGGTTCCTTAATTATTGGTTTGATAACTGCTAATTTAAAAGATTTTGTAACATACCCAATGCTGAGTAAGGAATTAATTATTCTCAACAGGGGTTCTGTTATTGCTGGTACTATCTGTTTAAAAAAATGTGTCGGTACAGGATCTAATATACAGGTTGATGAATTTGAAGAAGAAATGAGTGAAATTAGTTCATTCTCTTCAAGGGGAGTAAAGTATTCTAGGTTCTGATCTGACATGGCTAGATTAACATCTGCATCAATTATATTGTTCGGTTTCAAAGCCTCAATTTTATGCCTAATATTTACAATTTTATTATTAAAAAAGTTCATGAAGTCCTCACTATTGCATGATGTTGTTGAGGAGATTTCTGCAGTGGTCTTATTACTGGTTAATTTGGCTACTCCTAGAATCCTAGAATAAAGATCTAGGATTATTTTTGTTATTTTCAATAAGAGTGGAGAGATATGTTGATCTAGCTACACTAAGAGCTTTTCTATAGTTTAGGATGCCTACCTTCCATGCTATTTGAAATACTAACAATTTAGTTTGACGCCATTCACGTTCTAATTTCCGAGCGATCTGTTTTAAAATGCACGTGTGATTTTTATACCAGGGAGCAAGTTTCTTATCTCTAATCATTTTTCTTTCATAAAAATGGTATAGCGAAATGTCGACTCTAAATACTCAGTCGCCTGATCGAGTTCTGTGGGGTCAGACGGTGATCTAATCGAAGTTGGGAACTCTGGAAGATTACTGATAAAACTCTGTTTGGTAGTTGATGTGAATGTATGTTTCATATGGTAGCACGGCGCTGTGCGTACATTATTACTGTGACACACTTGAATTGAGACAAGATAGTGATCTGAGATAACTTCAGATAGTGGAATTGTGAATAAATTTCTTATACTTAATCCGAATAATATTATTAAATCTAAAGTGTGACCTGCTTTATGAGTGGGTCCTACTACACTCTAATTTACTCCTACTGAGTCAAGTATGGACATAAATGCTGTTCTCAGAGGGTCTTCTGGATTCTTAAAATTTCATATGAATTAAATGTGTCCATGTTTTTGTACAATAGTCAAATTATCATTGTGAATAACTGCGACGCCTTCTCCTCTACCAGTTGGTGTATGTACATACACCTCCTTAACCGAAGCTGGTGTATGTAGCTATATCCAGGAGGACTGGCTTCATTTATTGCTACATACTCATCCTGTTTAATCCAGGTTTCAGTTAAACAGAGTATATCAAACTCCTGATCTGTGATAATTTCATTAACAATAACTGCTTTAGATGCGAAAGATCTAATATTTAACAGTCCTAGCTTCAGATTAGAGGTGCCGGCTGCGCATTCAGTGTGATCCGAGTTTGTGGTCTTTATGTTAATTAAGTTATTAAAACAGACTTTGAGTCTTTCTACAATTTTGCTTAGCTCGGGGAACAGACACAGTCTCAATATGATGAACCCTGAGTGACGACTCTATGCAGCTAGCAGACGGTTGGTTTAGCCTGTCTGTCTGCTCCCTGGCCTGGGCTCTGGATTGTCACCAATTAACTAGGCCTATTCTGGGACTATGAGCTATACTTCAAGAAATGAGAGCAGCACCTTCCCGAGTGGGATGGACACCGTCCCGTCCTACTGTAACAGGCCAGCTTTGCCCTCAAAAGTCTTTCAATTGTCTATGAAGCCCACGTTGTTTTCAGAGCACCACCTGGACATCCAGCAGTTCAGTGACCATAACCTGTCACCACGTCTCATTGGGATGGGACCAGAGCATATTACGTCATCGGACATCGCCTTCGCTAGTTTAAACACCTCTGTAAAGTTATTCTTGCTAACCTCTGACTGACGAAAGCGTATATATCATTAGCTCCAGCATGTACCACTATCTTAGAGAACCTGTGCTGTCCTAGAGCCCTAAGATTACCTGCTATGTCCGGTGCTCTGGCTCCTGGGATACACCTAACCACTGCCGCTGGCGCCCCTTAAGGCCTGGCTAATTTCACATGTCTCAGTATAGAGTCTCCTATAACCAGAGCTCTCTCAGGTTTCTCAGTGGGTGCATCACTGAGGAGAGCAAACCTGTTGGACACGTGCAGAAGAGGTGTGCTCCGGTGGGCTAGCTAGCGTTAGCTTTGGCTGATCGAGTATGCCGCCAAGTCGCCACTCACTCGCCCCGCTGTGAGGGCTCTAATGCCGGACTCGAGGGGTGGTTATCTCAGCCTGCGACACCCAGACTGTGTGCTACAGGAATAACCCTGCTCTCACACTCTCTAACCCTCTCTAAAGTCTGGATGTGCTCCTCTAACGCTGATATCTTCTCCGTCAGAGTGCTCACTTACCCACACCTATCACAAGTAAAATTACCACTAATGACGGAGAAAGAATGTCAAAAAAAATGTTAATTAATGGGAAAAAAAAAATGGCTGTGAATGATGATACCACAGCTACACATACACTCTGTTATGTGTTATCTGTGATACTGACAGGCCGGGAAGAAAAAAAAATAATAATCACACCAAGGTCTTTCAATGTTGCATTTGATGGAACAGAAAGGCCATCTAAAGTTACAGTGTGATCTAAAATTTTACTCCTAGCTGTATGCGGTCCTATGACTAGAACTTCTATCTTATCCGGATTAAGCAGAAGGAAGTTAATTAGCATCCAATTTCTTATGTTCTGCACACATTGCTCAACTTTAGTAAGCTGTTTTTTCTCATCAGGTTTTGGTGAGACATATAACTGTGTGTCGTCAGCATAACAATGAAAACTAATACCATGCTTACGGATTATGTTCCCAAAGAGAAAAAAGCAGTGGACCTAAAACTGAACTCTGCGGAATGCCAAACTTAGAGAACATGCAGAATAATCACCATTTAAGTCTACATACTGATAACGATCGGTCAGATAGGATCTGAGCCAGGAGAGGGCTGTACCCTTAATTCCTACTACATTTTCTAATCTGTAAAGAAAAATAGCATGATCATTGGTGTCAAAAGCTGCACTAAGGTCGAGTAATACAAGCATAGTTACACAACCCTGATCAGAGGGCCAATAGGAGGTCATTTACTACTTTAACAAGTGCTGTCTCTGTGCTGTGGTGAGGCCTAAATCCTGACTGATACAGTTCATGTATGCCATTTCTATGTAGATATGAGCATAGCTGCTCCGCTACTATCTTTTTCAGAATCTTAGAGATAAAGGGGAGGTTTGATATTGGCCTGTAACTGGACAGCTGACAGGGGTCGAGGTCAGGTTCCTTAATTATTGGTTTGATAACTGCTAATTTAAAAGATTTTGTAACATACCCAATGCTGAGTAAGGAATTAATTATTCTCAACAGGGGTTCTGTTATTGCTGGTACTATCTGTTTAAGAAAATGTGTCGGTACAGGATCTAATATACAGGTTGATGAATTTGAAAAAGAAATGAGTGAAATTAGTTCATTCTCTTCAAGGGGAGTAAAGTATTCTAGGTTCTGATCTGACATGGCTAGATTAACATCTGCATCAATTATATTGTTCGGTTTCAAAGCCTCAATTTTATGCCTAATATTTACAATTTTATTATTAAAAAAGTTCATGAAGTCCTCACTATTGCATGATGTTGTTGAGGAGATTTCTGCAGTGGTCTTATTACTGGTTAATTTGGCTACTCCTAGAATCCTAGAATAAAAATCTAGGATTATTTTTGTTATTTTCAATAAGAGTGGAGAGATATGTTGATCTAGCTACACTAAGAGCTTTTCTATAGTTTAGGATGCCTACCTTCCATGCTATTTGAAATACTAACAATTTAGTTTGACGCCATTCACGTTCTAATTTCCGAGCGATCTGTTTTAAAATGCACGTGTGATTTTTATACCAGGGAGCAAGTTTCTTATCTCTAATCATTTTTCTTTAATAAAAATGGTATAGCGAAATGTCGACTCTAAATACTTAGTCACCTGATCGAGTTCTGTGGGGTCAGACGGTGATCTAACTCTGGGAGATTACTGATAAAACTCTGTTTGGTAGTTGATGTGAATGTATGTTTCATACGGTAGCACGGCGCTGTGCGTACATTATTACTGTGACACACTTGAATTGAGACAAGATAGTGATCTGAGATAACTTCAGATAGTGGAATTGTGAATAAATTTCTTATACTTAATCCGAATAATATTATTAAATCTAAAGTGTGACCTGCTTTATGAGTGGGTCCTACTACACTCTAATTTACTCCTACTGAGTCAAGTATGGACATAAATGCTGTTCTCAGAGGGTCTTCTGGATTCTTAAAATTTCATATGAATTAAATGTGTCCATGTTTTTGTACAATAGTCAAATTATCATTGTGAATAACTGCGACGCCTTCTCCTCTACCAGTTGGTGTATGTACATACACCTCCTCAACCGAAGCTGGTGTATGTAGCTATATCCAGGAGGACTGGCTTCATTTATTGCTACATACTCATCCTGTTTAATCCAGGTTTCAGTTAAACAGAGTATATCAAACTCCTGATCTGTGATAATTTCATTAACAATAACTGCTTTAGATGCGAAAGATCTAATATTTAACAGTCCTAGCTTCAGATTAGAGGTGCCGGCTGCGCATTCAGTGTGATCCGAGTTTGTGGTCTTTATGTTAATTAAGTTATTAAAACAGACTTTGAGTCTTTCTACAATTTTGCTTAGCTCGGGGAACAGACACAGTCTCAATATGATGAACCCTGAGTGACGACTCTATGCAGCTAGCAGACGGTTGGTTTAGCCTGTCTGTCTGCTCCCTGGCCTGGGCTCTGGATTGTCACCAATTAACTAGGCCTATTCTGGGACTATGAGCTATACTTCAAGAAATGAGAGCAGCACCTTCCCGAGTGGGATGGACACCGTCCCGTCCTACTGTAACAGGCCAGCTTTGCCCTCAAAAGTCTTTCAATTGTCTATGAAGCCCACGTTGTTTTCAGAGCACCACCTGGACATCCAGCAGTTCAGTGACCATAACCTGTCACCACGTCTCATTGGGATGGGACCAGAGCATATTACGTCATCGGACATCGCCTTCGCTAGTTTAAACACCTCTGTAAAGTTATTCTTGCTAACCTCTGACTGACGAAAGCGTATATATCATTAGCTCCAGCATGTACCACTATCTTAGAGAACCTGTGCTGTCCTAGAGCCCTAAGATTACCTGCTATGTCCGGTGCTCTGGCTCCTGGGATACACCTAACCACTGCCGCTGGCGCCCCTTAAGGCCTGGCTAATTTCACATGTCTCAGTATAGAGTCTCCTATAACCAGAGCTCTCTCAGGTTTCTCAGTGGGTGCATCACTGAGGAGAGCAAACCTGTTGGACACGTGCAGAAGAGGTGTGCTCCGGTGGGCTAGCTAGCGTTAGCTTTGGCTGATCGAGTATGCCGCCAAGTCGCCACTCACTCGCCCCGCTGTGAGGGCTCTAATGCCGGACTCGAGGGGTGGTTATCTCAGCCTGCGACACCCAGACTGTGTGCTACAGGAATAACCCTGCTCTCACACTCTCTAACCCTCTCTAAAGTCTGGATGTGCTCCTCTAACGCTGATATCTTCTCCGTCAGAGTGCTCACTAACCCACACCTATCACAAGTAAAATTACCACTAATGACGGAGAAAGAATGTCTAAACATCCTGCACTCCACACACTGAACAAGCTGAATATTATCCATTATATCGTACCTGAGTCAGAGTTTAGTTGTTTGGAGCTGAATTCTGTTTGTTGTTTTTACACGAACAAACTCGCGCGTTCTCCAAAAAGCGCAAAAAAAGATGAAGCCAAATAGTATGAAGATGTAAAAACTAGTTGCTATTAATATTATTATTGTATAAATGAAAATTTTAACGTTGATACAAACGCAAACCTTTTGCGGCAACGTTACAAAAACAGGAAGCTACGTCACCAACCAATGTGTAATGTCGTCCTGTAGTGAGTGATGGCTTGTCCGTGTGTCACCGCTGTCTCTGAAGTCGTTTGGATTCTCTGGGCGTGTACGGCCTTTGCCTCCCTGATGGCCCGAGAAAGTTTGGCCCTTGCTCTGCTAAGGGCCACCTTGCCCCCTGCTTTGAAGGCAGAGTCTCAGGTCCTCAGAAGTGCACACACTTCCGCCGTAATCCACGGTTTCTGATTGGGTCGTGAGATGATGCTCTTGGAGACAGTGACATCATCGGTGCACTTGTTGATGTAGCTGGTCACTGATGACGTGTACTCCTCCAAGTCGGTGAAGTGGCTAAGTTGCAGCCTCCCTAAACATGTTCCAGTCAGTGTCTCAAAACAGTCCTAAAGAGCAGAGATGGCTCCTGCTGGCCAGGTTTTGTTTGTGTTTTGCACCGGGGATGTTTGTGTAAACAAGATCCAGCGTGTTATCCCCTCTCGTTGCAAAGTCCACATATTGATGGAATCTAATCTGAGATTTGCATGGTTGAAATCTCCAGCAACAATCCGGGTGAAAAAAAAGTTTAAAAAGGCTGTAGCAGTATGGGAGATGAATCTGTTTAAAGAAGAGCTTCTGTTATTGTGGGTGGGTGCATGTGTGGGTGTATGTGTGAAAGTCGTTCCACACAGTAGCTCCTCTTCTCCTGCTTCTTCCCTCATCTAACACCAGCTCTTTTCAAAGTTAAAGCGCAGGTTAATTTGTTTTATTTTGACTTTTTTGAATAATTATTTTTATATAAATATTATATAAATATTTTTGGGCCGTGGAGTTTCTATTATTTCTTATGGGATTTTTTTTTAAATATATATATATATATATATATATATATATATATATATATAGATATATATATATATATATATATATATATATATATATATATATATATATGAGTGTTTTGATATACAAGCACGGTACTTGAATAAATTATGCTCCCAATTCAAATTCAAATTCAAATTTTATTTGTCACGTACACAATCATACACAGTACGATATGCAGTGAAATGCTTTAGCAATCCGACAGGTGTACTAAATATTTGCCACTGGAAAATGATTGATAATAATTTTGGGTGCTGATTAGAACATCAGTTTAGTATCAGATGTACATTGGGATTTTTTTATTGTAACTTATGTGTGTCTTAAAATTGTAAATGCAAGAATGGCAGTTTATTATTAATTCTATAAAGCAACAATGGAAAAAAATCAGTGTCAGTATAAATCAAACTGCCTTTACTATATTAAAGTTATATTAACTTGTATTAAAATACATAATTAGAATGCCTTTTTATTTGTTTGAGGCATACATTAATTTTCCCATCACATTGTGGAGTGGAAAATGTTGATTATGATTATGATTATGAGCAATTTCATCAAGATAGAAGCGCTATGGAAATACGGTATCAAGGCAAATGGTGTCCAACATTGGTTATAGCTGTAAGTTTACTGCTGAACAGGAGAGTTCAAAACTATTTTTGTTTTAAAAAGTAAAGCTGCATTTTGATGCATTTAGGCCTATACTAGCTTATACTGTACTGCATATACAGTATATGCTAGTATAGGCCTAAATGCATCAACAATGTATTAATATGAAGTCTTTTGATGTATTGATTATTTCCTTTTAGTATCAACATATGTATATAGATTTTTATGCAAATATTTAATTTGCACTTTGTAGGCATCCTATAAGAAATTTTTCATTTATGCTTTATTATATGTATAGTGTATAGGCCTAACACTCAAATATCTTAAAAAAACTATAGCCAGTTTTATTTGTCCTGTTTTAATTCAGCTAATCAAAATGCATGATATTTAGCAACTTTCATCTCTGAAGAGAAAAAAAGTCTTACAAATTGTTGTCCAGTCTTATTGCTGAAGTGTTACTTTTAGAATAGTAAAAATATATATGATTAATTTTTATTCATGCTTGAAATCAAAGACATTTATTTTGCATTTATGGACCACTGTGAAGTTAAAATAAGCTGCCTTGGGCTTGCCATTTTCAAGAATCCTTATATTTACATACAAATTGGGAAAGTGGAAGAACTAGTCAGAAAGACAGACAAACCAAGGTGTTTAGTGGTGTGAGAAGGCACCAGTAAGGGTTAATGAATGCATACTATTATGTTTTAGGGCTTTTGTTCCTTTCTGAAACAGCTATAGTACGTGTGTCTCTGTATGTTGCCAGAAAGAGTGTAGATAAATCTCTTTCATATGAATGATGTTTTCAGTCAAGTGTGGCATGCTCTACTGATTAGCCTCTATAAACAAACAATAAACTGCAGAACACACCCTGATGAACTGGTTATTGTCGCTGGAGATTTTAACTGCAAATCTCAAGTCAGTGCTCCCTCCCCACTCCTCTCCGCTAAACATCAACAGCTTCCCTATGAAGATTATCAAGATCACCAAATTCCTGGGTGTCCACCTGGCGGAGAATCTCACTTGGTCCCTCAACACCAGCTCTTTTAACAAGAAAACGCAACAAAGCCTTTTCTTCCTAAGTAGACTGAAGAAGGCCCAGATTACACCACCAATCCTAACCATCTTCTACAGAGGGACTATCAAGCTGCATCAATGTCTGGTTTGGAAGTTGTGCCATCTCAGACAGCAAGATACTACAGCGGATAGTGAGGACAGCCAAGAAGATCATTGGGGTCTCTCTACCTTCTATCATAAACTTCTACACCACATGCTGCATCACAATGCATTGTGGATGATCAGACACGCCCCACAATCAGTCTTCACCCTGCGATTTGGAAAAAGGTATCAAAGCATTCAAGCCGTCACATTCTGACTGTGTAATGGCTTCTTTCCACAAGCCATCCATCTCTTTAATAAAAAAAAAAAAAACTGGACTGATCAGCACACACACATACACACACTCACTGACTCAGATACAAATTCAAAACAATGGGACCATATTGACAAACACATGCACAAACACACACTAATATGCAACCATCTAGCAATTTCACATACCAACCTACAAATATTTTTTATGCACAATATTTATTACCTTTCATTTTCACAAGAACTCTTCCTATCTTCACTGCTACTTTAATAAGAAATGTTTACTGTTTCTATCATCTCACAGACAAGTTACATTAATTTATTTTGTCTTAGCTAGTCAGGTAATCAGGTGTCTTAGGATGGTTTTACACTGGGAATGAGCATGATTGCTTCCTTTCCCAAATCCTATGCTGGTTTGCGCGCACATTAGTAACATAGGTTCTGTTCTCGTGCATACTTGCGTATTTACAGAACCAGATACAGTAGGTGGCAGTAGGTACATAGTTGCTTTGTCTTCTGCCAAGACGGGGAAAGAGGAAGAAGAAAATCACTGAACCGTTATGAACTGTGCGACATCTATTTATGCTATTTATGCTCTATTTATGTGCATGTTTTACTTTTGTGAAAAAAACACAAGCACATCTCAGATGGTGAAATTGCCCAGTGCTATGTGGCTGCAGTTATTTATAAAGTGACAAAAGGCACTAAGGAATGACTTTACAACTCTAATCCATAATGGTGTGTAAAAACCATTGAAAAAGTGCTCTAATTAAACAATAATGTGATTTGTCCGAGAACATGATCGCTTTTATTTATTTAGATTTTTATAAAAATTTACTTTTTTATCACATTAAAATATTAGCATTTATGCATGCTGAGAATTAATTATACAGATGTAGGCAATGAATAAATAAACCCAACTGGTAAATAAAAAAAAATACAGTTAAGTACACTAAAATACAAGAAAAGCTACATATAAATATAATGCCTGCTATAATAAAGTCCAAAGAATAGCATATATGTATATAATAAATAATAAGTGTAATAAATAATAAGATAAGTGTAGCTTTTCGATCTTAGCTGCGGTGCAGGAATTACTGAATTTGAAATATCACCATGCAAAACAATGTTTTGTGTTTAAGGTGTTTATATTGTATTTTCGAAAATGTATATTATAAAATCCAAGATGAATATGGTTTTAGTGATTTAAAACAGAGACAAAATACTGGTTAAAGATTGCAAAATTATTTATTTAAAACAATTCAATAAAAAACCCTTAGTGTTGTAACAGCAAAGTATCTGTCAAATACAAGAAACATTAAAATATAGGTTATTTCTATATTCACTTGAACTTGCATAGCAATATGGTGCATTTTATTGAAATGAAGAGGATGGTGCCATGAAATTAAACAGTCTGTCCATCAACATCTAATTCCATCTCCTGATGTTTCTTCTTCGGCATCTGTAATCAGCGCTCCTCCATCTAACTTTGAGATTTCATCCAGGCATGAAGAGTCTCCTGCTATTCCTTTTGCACATTACATTTTGCGTCTTTCCTCATTTGTTAGCTGGTCTTGTGCTTCTGTCAGAGGTCTCAATCCATGTCTCCTCCAAATTGCCTTTCTAAAAGAAAGTATAAAGGCAATAAGCAAGAAATTCAGGTAACCGAAAAATTCTGTGTGGAGCTTATGTGGAAAATGTCACCACAAGATCCACAGACAATTACCAGGTGATGCCAGAATAATATGGGACTCTCAGTAGCATAACATTAATATTAAATTGATAAATAATATTAACTTACCATTCGGATGCAGGCTCTCTGCTGGGCCAGGCCTTGTGGTGTCCAGTTCAGATGATGGAGGTAGATGATGTTGTGGGTTAGAGAGGTTCCGACTCGATCACATTCAATTGTTTCCATCCTATTATTTGTCCTTTTCTTCAATTAATCTTCCTTACTTTCATAGAGTACGTCTCGGGTTACTTTGCTGTAACCCTGTTCCCTGAAAAAGCAGGAACGAGATGCTGCGCGAAAGCGCTATGGGAAGCGATTCCTCGTGACCGGTTGTAAAGCACGTGTGTGTCAAACACGCCAAATATTTTGGCATGTATAACCTCAGGCAGGTGACGTCAACCGATGAGGTGCACCTGGAGGTTATAAATAGGCATGAACCGGAAACTTCGTCTGAAGGATGTCCAGCCACGCATGCAGTGCGGCATTGGAGCGCAGCATTGGAGCGCAGCATCTCGTTCCCGTTTTTTCAGGGAAAAGGGTTACAGCAAAGTAACCTGAGAGGTTCCCTTTCAAAAGCTACACTCAATGCTGCGCGACAGCGCTATGGGAACAAGAATATCCACTTCGCCGCATTGCAAGTGTTTGGACCCCCAGGGTTGTGTAGTGTGCGCACAGTACCCCAAGGAGTCCTAGACATAATCCTGGGATGCTGACTCAAGAACCCGCGAGCCTGGCATCCCCCTATAAAGCCTGACTGATGTCTTGCAAAAAGGCAGCCTGCCGCATGCCATGCTTGGAAGCCCCTCTTGCCGAAGCAATAGATAAGGCAAGCTTCCTGGTCGAACGGCCCTAATCACTAGAGGCGAAGTATGCCACGCGCCTCATAGGCTAGAGCACTAGCATCTTTAACCCGACTCGTCTAATGGCGGCCGCCCTTGGGCTGCGGCCCCACGACATATGAAACCCTGCTCTAATTTACGGCCCTGGCTTAATGCAGGGGTGCACTGTAAATTGAAGAGCATGAGCTGGACACACCGAATGAAGACTTACTGCTCCGGAGCTAACAGCGGAGGACAGAAGGCTTCGACTGTGGGAGATAGTTAGGTAAGAATGCAGAATGGCTTTTTTTTTTTTTTTTCAGAAACTTCCAGCACTGGAACAGTTTAGCAGTGGACTGGGTCTACATGTTTTATGTCTTGGAATGTAAAAGATCCTGAGGGACAGAATTTGTCCTGTCCTCCTAGGCTAGGGCACTAGCATCTCTAACCAAACTCGTCTAATGGCGGCTGCCCTTTGGCCGCGGCCCTAAGACGTATGCAACCCTGCTCTAATTTACGGCCCTGGCTAATGCGGCGGTGCACTGTAAATTGAAGAGCATGAGCTGGAATGAAGTTTTACTGTTTCTGAGCTAACGGCGAAGGACAGAAGGCTTTAACTGTGGAAGATAGTTGGGTAAGAATGCAAAACAGCTTTTCCTACTAAGGGGTGCTTTCCACCAGCCCCAGAGGTCAGGACACAGGCGAGAAGCAGCTACGTATGTTCTGAGTGTACTAGGGCAAAAGCCCGAGGTCAACTTTCTTGCAGAAGCTCCAGCACTGAAACGGTTCGGCAGTGGACTGGGTCTGCATGTTTCGCCATGTGCTAGAATGTAAATGATCCTAAGGGACAGTATTTGTCCTGTCCTCAAAGCAGAACCTAGTGTGCTAGTCTTCTTAGTGGCGCGAGTTTAGTCTGCCCAGGCAATATTTACAAGACTGCCGTAGTGTCCGCGCTAGGACATGATAACCTCTTGAATGCTGGAGGAAGTATTTCAGAGCCAGAAATAGAGTCATCGTTTCGGGGCAATTGATGTGCCAGATTGATGTGCCAGATCCCTTGGGCTGGGCGGCCATCTAAGGCCGCACTCCGGCCCCTAAGGGAGAAACGTCTGCTGTTAGCAACTTGCGACGACAGGATGGACCCAGGGTCAAGGACGAGGGTCTGAACCACATAAAAAGGGTACGAAGCTCCCGGCCCGTAACCCTTATTACCTCTGGGGATCGGCCCTTGGATGAATTTCCCAGGCACTTAGCCACCACAGAAGCGGTAAAAGTTACTTCCTGGCTTAGCTTGAACTCTTTAGAGTGTTTAAAATGGACTTGACGCGCGCAGGAGACAGCTGTGCCCGCATTGCGGTCGGATCTTACATGACACTCAATGTATGCTTTGTGTAGGAAAGAGAACGCTTTCCGTGGCGTTAAGACTCGATCCTAAAGAAAACGAGGTGAGCTACAACGACATGTCGATGCCGAGGCGCTAGCTCCATGGAGAGGGTACAAAGCTCTCGGCCCTTGTTGCCTCTCAGTTGCTGGAGGGAGTATTTCAGGGCCAGAAATAGAGTCATTGTTTCGGGGCAATTGATGTGCCACACGAGAAGATGACCTCTCCAGCTCCCTTGGGCTGGGCGGCCATCTAAGATCGCGCTCCGGCCCCTAAGGGAAAAACGTCTGCCGTTAGCAACTCGCGACGACAGCACAGACCTAGAGTGGGACCTAGAGTCAAGGACGAGGGTCTAAACCACATAGAAAGGGTATGAAGCTCCCGGCGCGTAACCCTTGTTGCCTCTGGGGATTGGCCCTTGGATGAAATCCCACGGCACCTAGCCACCACTGAAACCACTCTGGGAGCAGTGACGTTACCACCTCGCCCAGCTTATACTGCTTTAGAGTATGCTATAATAAATTTGGCACGCGCAGGAGACAGCTGTGCCCGCATTGCGCTCGGATTCCGCATGACACTCAACTTCATACCTCGTGTAGGAAAGAGGACGCTTTGTGGCGTTAGAGCTCCACCCTAAGAAGTGAGGTGAGCTAGGGCGATGTGTTGACGCCGAACGACTCTGTCTGGGAGGGGAACATGCACTATGGCCCCCTTTTTTAGCAAGCCTGTGATTTTGGATTTAACAGAGGTGATCACTGTGGCTTCATGGAGGTAGAAAACCCACACTGTTAAAACACAATGATAGAATCCAGTAGCCCAGGAGACCTGCTTGACAGTAGCTTACATGCTGACAGCTTCTCCGAAGGGGCAGTAGCTTTGTTACTTAGCTAGGCGGAGGGGTGGTGATGGTGGTGGCTGTTAGGTGTTCGGTGTCCTGAAACACGGCAGGAGAAACTCGAGCACTTAACACTTTGTCCTGAGGATACTGGTTTTCCACAGTGCTTCGTACGTAAGGAGACATAGCTGGCAGTGGGTTCCCCGCTGCCAGCCTCTCTAAAGGTGCACAAACTTTGACACCTCGGCTAGATGGGTGTGTTAGCTAACGATCCACTGGAGACCGCTGCTCTCCGAAACACCAGTGGTGGCGGAGATTGAACCACGGCCTCCTAAGGATGCTGGTCCTCTTTATTGCTTCGTATCTAAAGAGACATAGCTGGCAGTAGGTTCCCCACTGCCGGCCTTTCTAAAAGGTGCAGCTCTCAGTAGGTCAGTCTGGTATGCCTGCAAAGCCATTGTGTGCAGGGCTGCACCAGGCTGACCCGCTGCCTGAAAAATCTCAAATCAAATTCAAACAGTACAAAATGTAGCGAAATGCTTATAGGACTGCCAGTGACCTTAAAAAGAGAATTAAAGCTTAATTAAAAAATACTAGCACCGCTTGGTGTAGCTTGAGTGCAGGTCAGGGAGCTCATTGAGTGCAGGTGCGGATGATGCGCTCAGCTGATCGCACCACCCTCTGTAGAGCTCGTCTGTCCTGCATGGTGCTGTTCCCCAACCAGGTCGTGATGTTTCCTGTCAGGATGCTCTCTATGGTGCAGGAGTAGAAATTCCTGAGCACCTTGGAGGGAAGTCTAAAGTCTCTCAAGCGTCTGAGGTGGTACAGACGCTGCCAGGCCTTTTTTACCATGGTGTTGATGTGACAGGACCATGCCAGGCCCTGCGTGATGTGAACACCGATGTATATGAAGCTGTCCACTTTCTCCACTGGGCTCCTGTTGATGACGGGGGTCTGGTAGTTCCTCACCTGCTTTGTACTGAAGTCCACTATCAGCTTCTTTGTCTTGCTAACGTTCAGGAGGAGATTGTTTCTCTGGAACTAGTTCTCTAGATTTCCAACCTCCTCCAAGGCCGTCTCATCGTTGTTCGATCAGTTCGAACACGCAGTCATAGGTGTACAGAGAGTACAGCAGGGGGCTCAGAACACAACCCCGGGGGGTTTCAGTGCTGAGAGTGAGAGAGGCTGAGACATGTCCGCCCATCCTTACTGCCTGTGGTCTGCCAGTCAGAAAATTGGAGATCCACTGACACATTGATGAGCTGAGTCCCAGGTGCTCCAGCTTGGTGGTGAGTGTGGAGGGAATTATGGTATTAAATGCAGAGCTGTAGTTGATGAAAAGCATTTTCACATAATTCCCCCTCCGAGTGTCCAGGTGAGTAAGAGATGTATGAAGGAGATGAGAGATAGCATCAGCCGTAGAGCAGTTTGGACAGTAAGCAAACTGTAATGGGTCCAGTGTGTCTGGTAGTGAAGAAATGATGAAGTCTCTGACCAGGTGTTCAAAGCACTTCATCACTACTGAGGTGAGGGCTACAGGGCGATAACCATTGGGGGAAACAGAATGAGGTTTCTTCGGAACAGGAACAATGATGGACTCTTTGAAGCATGTGGGGATCACCGACTGAGATAAAAAGAATATCTCAGTGAACACAGGTGCTAGCTGGTCTGCGCAGGCTCTGAGAATACGAGACTGAGACATATTGTCCTTAGTCCCTGCCATAGGCTCCTAGAGTCACTCTGTTGGAGTTGTGACTCTAGTTTCCTCCTGTAGCGCTGCCTTTGTTTGTATTTTGGCATGAGGTAGATGGCGGCGTAGTCGGATTTACCAAACGGTGGACAAGATTGTGCCTTGTAGCCGTCCTACATTCTTAATCTTCTCCCACCAACGAAGATGTTAGTCTACACGCTTGGTGGGGAGTGTGGATTTTTCCCAAGAGGATGAGCTCCCAGGAGAGAGATAGCCCCGTGAGCGTCTCTCTGATTTGGGACATCATCATAAAGGACAGTGCTTTCATCCATGACATTGGAACAAATCAAATGTCAATAGCACAAAAACACAGGATAAATATGGCTTATTCCATGAAAGAGTTGGAGGTCGACAGGAGGGGGAGGGGCCATCATTGATGCACCTGTCGGCTGACCTTGCGCGTTTGGGGGATTTATTTAATTCATTTATTTTTACGGCGAATTGACGTGTACACATTAGACCACGCGTTACCACCTCTAAATCCAACTAACACACTGGCTCATCACTAGAGGAGCGCTCTAAAGTGATAGTTTCCATCTCCGCGGAAGCGAGAGAGAAAGGTTCTCCCCCCTTCACAAGAAGCGCGCTGGAGAAGTGGAAGATAAAAAGCTCATGATCACGCTTTTGAAAGGGAATTGTGTGCTTTGTGCTATCAAAGCAGCAGATTGTTCAGCTCTTCCCAGCATTGCTCAGTGCTCCTGCTGCACCAGCAATACACAAGGATACTTCTAGTTTTTATGTGTCATTTATGATTGTCTTTGGAATTTTTTCATCTGCCTAAAGTTTGAGCAAACATCACGTTACTTCACAGAGATCCTTGCAGCCACAGTACAACAGTTCTTATAATTGCATACTAAACATAAAGAAACAGTTATTTTAATTAACACCTTTAAACAAGCAAGTATGTGCAGTTCTCAGATTAAATTAAAGTGCAGGCTGGAGAGCCATCTCTCGGGAATGCTGCAGTTCTGTGGGTCGCAGCTCAGCAGACACAGTGTCTTTAGAGGCACACAGGTGTATTACACTAGTCATCATATGACTAATGCATCAGTCTGCAGAAGAAAACTCATGTGAATGTAACAATGGGCCCCCAATCCAAACCTTCCCACTGAACCAGAGCTGATGCCTCTCTTTTTGGTGAGGTCAGGAGGTTTCTAACATCCAATACATCAAGCAGAAAGCTCCTATTACCCAGTCTGCTTCACAAATTTCCTTACCTCCCTTTAGGTCTCCAAGAAACTCCAACTGCTGCTTGTCTGATCAATTGGGGGGGACACCTGCCCATGACCCAATGGGAAGCCCAGACACCATAAATCCACATATCCAATTGCAGTAACAGAAGTGTTACAAAATGATGTTTAAATTGAATATTACAGTAAAAAGCATCTGCCAATATATCTTAGTTAAATCCAGTGTTGAATAAAAGTGAGCTGCACCTAATTAATGGAGGTGTTCATAAATGCGAAGCATGGGGTATGCATCGAATTTAGACACTCTGCTGACTTTTTTCTGCTGACTTTTCTCCCTGTCAGACTTGAGTATGAAGTCCACCAGGCTTTGTAGATCATGAGAATTAGGTACTAATGAGAATGTTATCACTGAGGTACTCCTCAATTCCCCACACCTTTCCATGGTTTCAGGAAATTGAGGTGGTAAATTTGAAGTAATTTGCTTCTGTCTGTTTGCCTAACCTGATAGTTGACTTCTACAACTATCTGTTTGATATCAAGGAGTTATTTCTCAAGTAATTTTTAACTTTATGTGGATAGTAAGACATTTGATGACTGTCAATTGATTTTACACAATTAAATGTCTGTTTCAGGATCTCATTATAAGAGTGCTCCAAAAGGAAATCCCCAGGGAAAAGCTGACCCACAAGAAGAGGAGGAGCAGGATTCCCTATTGTTCGGTTCTTCCTGATGCAGAGCCCTGGTCCTGACCATTAGATTAGGCTTTTACAGAGTTTAATCACACTCTAAGGACACCAACACCTGATGTATATCCCCTTATATATTCCTTGTCAATAGGGGAGGTTTGCAGTATGCCAAAATGCTGATCCTGGAAATACCTGGCCTTCTTGACATTCCAGCAAATCCTGCCCAAGCTTTACCTCGGTCCTGGTGGGCATGGAACACACTCTCTAGGAGGGTGAGAGGGGTTACGGAGTTCGGTTCACAGGGTAAAATCAACAATGATGAAGTGGAGACAACCAAATTCAAATTCAAATTTTATTTGTCACGTACACAGTCATACACAGTACGATATGCAGTGAAATGCTTTTAACCATAAGGGAGGGGGAAGCCCGCCCATCTCTTGTACAGCCAGGGTAGACAGCAAGACAGGGAGGGAAGAGAAACATAAATAAGGAGAAGAAGATGGGGTATTGCATGCACTTCTGCATGCAATGATCCTTGGCCAACTGTCTTTAATCAATGATGCCAG
This sequence comes from Clarias gariepinus, assembly GCF_024256425.1. Classification (NCBI taxonomy): domain Eukaryota; kingdom Metazoa; phylum Chordata; class Actinopteri; order Siluriformes; family Clariidae; genus Clarias; species Clarias gariepinus. The sequence continues at coordinate 14,670,701 of NC_071124.1, forward strand.
ATTGCGGCGCTGTTTCTGGTGTCAGGTGCATAATGAACTCAGATTTTGGGGAGGTCCAGAGCTGGGTAAAAGTTAAAAATCCTAATTGATGAAAGATATTTTTCCAATGAATAGATAGAATTCCAATGAGTAGAATAGAGTTAATTTTTAGGATTGATGTGTTGTTGAATGATAACGTAAGTTATTATTTGGTAGGCAACGTATCAGCTGGTATGACATTTGAAAAAGTAAATGAATGAATGTATGATTCAAATGCTGATTTTTTTCTTTCTTTTTTTATTATCCTGAGTTTTGGTTAATTAATAGATGATCAGTGAAAAGTATTATCCAGTGAGATATAGTAAGGTCGTCTACATAGTCATTGTGCTTCATTCTTCTTAGCATTGTTTTCACAAAGGATGTGCTAGACATGAAACAATTTTTACATCTAGGAGATGCTGGTGCAAACATTATACCTTTATTTATAATTATAATTTTGCAAGATTGTCTATTAGCAGGCAGAATTCCTTCAACAGTGCTGGTGTTAATTGGTTGTTCTGAACAAAACACTGCAAGCATTTTCAGCAAAGATTTCATTAAAACTGGCAAGGAAGGAAAGGACAAATCTGATTGTTCTGAACACAAGTTCAGATGATGAAATATTGAGAAGTTTGACAGCAAAAGCCCAGTTAAGCTACCTGCTTTAGCTAATAAGGTAAACAGTGAACATGTAATATTAATAACATACCCAGTTCTCTCATTTTCATAGGTTTCATACTTCCCCATAGCTATTCACGGTACCTTAAGAATCATTGATAGAGTTGAGTGCAGGACAGGTTTTTTTTTTTCTTTTTTATTATTTCTCCATTATATTAAAGGTTTAATGATTATCCCTGTGGTTTGCCTGCAGCTGAAAATCCTGATTGGGATAAAACAGACTCTTTTATTAAAGTGATACATCTGGTCCTTTTTCCTGGTTACTTGCAGCAGTGAGGATGGAAGAAGAACATTTTGCACAACAAAAAAAAAAAATAATAATAATAATAAAGTGTTACATGGAGCTGTGTCAACAAGCTGTTTTTATCAAAGAGCAGGAGCATTAATTCCATGTTTGCAGGGCATTACAAAGAAAACGCACCTTTTGCATCTATCAACTTAATTGACAGAGATTTGCCAATGTGTGGATTTGCCAATGTGTGGACATTAAATACTGCAGTGATATGAATCCTGTATTTCAGAAAGCAGGTATTATAAAAATACCAGTGTTAAAATATCCTGGCATCTAGGGTTTTCTCCCATTTTAGGTATTTTCTTGAATAAGATTATATAACAAATGTTTCAGATCAAGTTCAGCCTGATAACAAACTGTTGTGATTTTTACATCAGTCCTTATAGTTTGGTATGTACACTGGTATATTCTAGCATTAAGGCCAGCTGATATTTGTGGTATCAGTTTCTAACCCTATTGTTGTAAGAATGCACTACCACTAATTCAATGTGACTTAATATTTTTGATATTATTTAATACTGATCATGTTTTTATGTCATAACCAGTCTTTAGGCCCATTTGGTCTTTCTCTTGGTCTAGCATATTTGACTCAGCAATGGAAATGCTAAAAAAGTAGCAGTGCTATTGGTTTTGTGAGTGGCGTAAGTAGTGAATAATGTTACTGCCTTATAGGCTACGTTTACACTGTCAGGTAAATGTGACCCAATTCCGATTTTTTTTGCTCATATGTGACACATATCGGATATGTTCTATGTCTGTGTAAACAGGAAAAAAACGCATGCATTCCGATATTTTGAGATCGGTTTCAGGCCTCCTTCATATGTGGAAATAAATCAGATGTGTTAATGTGATTGTCGTGTAAACAGTGTTGTTCTTGTGTAAACAGTGTTCTGTATGTCGTTAAAACTGTGACTTCTTTGCGGTTTAATGATGTAATGTTATTCTCAGGTGGAAGCGCGTGTGGAATTATAACATCGCAGGTGACATGAAAAAGGAAAAGCACCTGCCCTCCCTTTTTTAAAATTCTTTTCTAGGCTAAATAACATTAAGAATTCAGTATTTGGTGAATGAAGCATATGCGCAGGCTACAATTATGCCATTTTTTTCTCCTCCTCCATTTTAAAAACATAGTGATGGTTCGCGAACTTTGCATATATCGCAGAGCGTCAAGCATACTTCCCCTTCGTCTATCTTGGGTAGTGTGTAGCGCAACAACCTCCTTTTAAGTACGTGCGATGTTTCAGATGGTATGGCAAGTGTAAACACGTGTATCGTATATGAGTCATAGTTAAAAGAATGTGTAAACAGATGGTCAAAAAAGATATAGGCAGATATAGGCAACAAATCAGAATTAGGCATCGAGACCTGCAGTGTAAACGTAGCCATAGTTCCAAGATTCCTAGTTCAATCTTGATCCTGGGTTACTGGCTGTGTGGAGTTTCACATTTACTTTCATGTTTAAACTGGTTTCCTGCAGCCTGTTTAATTTCTATCTATGCACCGATACATACAGGTAAGTGGATTATCCCATGTTGTGAATGAGTCTAAAAAAAAGTGTGTACTGCACTGAACTAACCCCCAGAGCTGTTGTTGAAGATAAATTATTTGTCTTTTAATTTTATCCATGCATTTACTTCAACTCCCTCTATTTCATGTCATGTGTTTTGCATTCAGTTCTCCAAAGTCTTTTGTTTATTATTTACATTTACGCATTTGGCAGACGCTCTTATCCAGAGCGACTTACATTTTTATCTCATTACACATCTGAGCAGTTGAGGGTTAAGGGCCTTGATCAAGGGCCCAACAGTGGCAACTTGGTGGTTGTGGGGTTTGAACCTGGGAACCCAATGCCTTAACCACTGAGCTACCTCTGGCCCCATTATGCACTATGCCTTGTTCTGTTCTAGTCCAGTGTTTTACCTCTCTGTATCGTATTCCATGTTCCACATTTAGACAATTACTTTAACATATACTTATAGATATATAAGCACATTGCGCACCTGTGTTTTTAAACTTCCTGTCACTTAAACTGAAGGTTAATGGCCAAGGGCTTAGTGGTTAGCACGGTCGCCTTGCACCTCCAAAATCCGGATTTGATTCCTGACCTGGGGTTTATGTGCATGGAGTTTGCATGTTTCCGTGTGCTTGGTGGGTTTCCTCTGGGTACTCTGGTTTCCTTCCACAGTCTAAAGACATGCAAATTAGGCTATTTGGCATTCCCAAATTGCCCATAGTGTGTGACTATGTGCATGAATGTTGAGGTGGTCCCACCATGGTTGTAAAATAGGAATAAATACTATGTTAATCATCATTGGCCTCCACAGTCCCAAAATGGATTAGTTTACCTGTTTTTTAAATCAGGAAATTAAATGCTCCTTAGCTAAAGATTCAGTTTGAATTAATAGTTTTTACATGTCATAAATATGTTGCTTATCAAAGCAAATAACTCGCAGGATAATGAAAATTTTCCAATAGTTACCTTTCAAACACAATAACAATTTTAGCAATTAGTCTGCCCATAATGACAATAGATGAAGGGTCTTCTCACTTCTGTGTAAAAGAACGATCTCTTAAAACAATAAAACAAAATTCATGAGTATTGACATAAAACAAGTTGAATTTTTTATACATTTAACATTATGCATTTTAGCTGTTAATAATTAGGTTTAATGTCGAGAAATGTCCCAAAGACATGTTAGTTCCAGTCCTCACTTATGTTATAGCTGTGATAAACAGATATTCTCTTGTTCTATCTTGGTTTGATTGGCTTGCAATCTCTCTAAAAATTTTCTTGTACTAATAAGCTTTTTAAAAGCTAAGCAAACATAGAAGCAAACCAAGGCCATGAAGGCCATGGATCACAGTGTATTTTATTTATCAATTAAGAGATAATACACGGTAGTCCGAATTAAAAATGCTGTATGTGTGACTAGCTTTCTATCTGAAATAAAAATAGTAAAAGAGTGAATTGAAAAAAGGAAAGTATGAAGAATAAAAAGAAACAGAAAAACTAATTAGAGGAAAGGTAATATAAATATGAATTATCTATGAAATATATAGTGTACAGTGGGAGCCACGTCAAACAGCCGCCTGGAGCATGACAGGTCCATGACAGGACCATGCTCGATTCGTGCACGGAATGTGATCCCCCGCGATGACGCAGTTAACGAGGCCCGCCCCATAAACGCCCCCATGCGCTTTCTAAAAAGATGGTTGCAATGCTGTATAATCCTGCCAGATGGAGCATTGACTGCTTCAGTTAAATGCAGTGTCCAAGCAGCCGTATACTATATTCAATATTCACTCACCTAAAGGATTATTAGAAACACTGTACTAATACGGTGTTTAACCCACTTTCGCCTTCCAAACTGCCTTAATTCTACGTGGCACTGATTCATCAAGGTGCTAAAAGCATTCTTTAGAAATGTTGGCCCATATTAATAGGATAGCATCTTGCAGTTGATGAAGATTTGTGGGATGCACATCCAGGGCACGAAGCTCCCGTTCCACCACATCCCAAAGATGCTCTATTGTGTTGAGATCTGATGACTGTGGGGGCGATTCTAGTACAGTGAACTTATTGTCATGTTTAAGAAACCAATTTGAAATGATTCAAGCTTTGTGACATGGTGCATTATTCTGCTGGAAGTAGCTATCAGAAGATGGATACATGGTTGTCATAAAGGGATGGACATGGTCAGAAACAATACTCAGGTAGCCAGAGGCATTTAAACGATGCCCAATTGGCACTAAGGGGCCTAAAGTGTGCCAAAAAAACATCCCCCACACTATTGAACCACCACCAGCAGCCTGCACAGTGGTAACAAGGCATGATGGATCCATGTTCTCATTCTGTTTATGCCAAATTCTGACTCTACCATTTGAATGTCTCAACAGAAATCAAGACTCATTAGACCAGGCAACATTTTTTCAGTCTTCGACTGTCCAATTTTCGTGAGCTTGTGCAAATTGTAGCCTCTTTTGTCTATTTGTAGTGGAGATGAGTGGTACCCGGTGGGGTCTTCTGCTGTTGTAGCCCATCCGCCTCAAGGTTGTGCGTGTTGTGGTTTCACAAATGTCTTGCTGCATACGAGTGGTTATTTCAGTCAAAGTTGCTCTTCTATCAGCTTGACTCAGTCGGCCCATTCTCCTCTGACCTTTAGCGTCAACAAGGCATTTTCGCCCACAGGACTGATGCATACTGGATGTTTTTCCCTTTTTACACCATTCTTTGTAAAGCCTAGAAATGATTCTGCGTGAAAATCCGAGTAACTAAGCAGATTGTGAAATACTCAGACCGGCCTGTCTGGCACCAACAACCATGCCACGCTCAAAATTGCTTAAATCACCTTTCTTTCCCATTCTAACATTCAGTTTGGAGTTCGGGAGATTGTCTTGACCAGGACCACACCCCTAAATGCAATAAAGCAACTGCCCTGTGATTGGTTGATTAGATAATTGCATTAATGAGAAATTTAACAGGTGTTCCTAATAATCCTTTAGGTGAGCGTGTATATATATATACAGTATATATATATATATATATATATATATATATATATATATATATATATATATATATGTATTTTTTTTTATAAAATCGCTATTACTGAGTTAGTTTATTGAAGTTTAGTTTAGCACACAATAAACAGAAACGTCCTTTCTGGTAAATCAACTGCATATGTAGTTTATTTACAGCAATTCATTAAACACAAGAAAGATTACAAAATGAAAAAACAAACAGTGTCTAATTTATAAACAGCTTAGTATACTGTCCGTCGAAATGCTGAAATCCCTTGCATGTCGTCCCTATATTTTGTGCTTCCATTTCAAGTGGAGAGATATTTGACCAACAGCCTAGAAATAAAAGAACTGTAGGTGTGATCACAACCCCCTCCGAATGACCGTGCCATCAATCACTGACCACCTATATATATTCACAATATACAGAATTATATATATATATATATATATATATATATATATATATATATATATTACAATATATTGAAAAAATACATGCCATTTTTTTTCCGTAAGTTTTTAATGTGGTTTTCCCATTTGCAGGTGACAGATCCATGAGTGGATGGAAGCTGCAAGCTGCTAGCTCATCTTTGATAGGGGTAGTAAGTTTGAGGAAAGCCTCGACAAGTGCCTGATAATCCCAGCCAAAAGTGGGAGCCAGGTTCCTAAAATTAATGTCATAGTCATCAACGGCACGGGTCCTTGGCTGAAGTTTACCTGCCGTCTGGCCTCCTGAGAATGAGTGGTCAAACACACTCATGCAGATGCATCCCATAAGGATGTCCCCATTCCCTTGTTCTGCCAGAAAAGTAGGTAATGACAAAATACTACCTTGGATCGTCTTTAGGAAAAAATGGTGCTTGTAATTCCAAGATGAGAATGCACTGTGACAGAAACTAACAGCAAGTAAGTGGATCGCATTGTAGTTGGGAGGCGCAGGGAGGTGTGGTTTGTGATGAGTGATAGTGTCTGAGGAACAGGAGGTTGGATTGGTCATAATTTGCTGAGAATCCTGCTGATGGGATCCTAGAAGAGCACCTTGACCTTACAGCACCGCCTCTAGTCGTGCAACCTCTGATGCATTTATGAGTGGCCAGATTATACTGTCATGTGGTGAATCCAAATGCTGAGCGGATGTTGGAAAATGCACTGATTGCTTTTTGGTGAAGAGAGATGAGTTATATAGCGGCCAGGTTATGTAGCGGCGACGCAGCGTGAGCTTCGTGGAGAAAATGTGGAAGTGAAAGGTTAGTGTGTGATAAATAAAAAGCAGATCCACAGAGATAAATCATAGAGAAGCGTGAGCAATATCCGTGAAGCAAACCGTGGGTCGAGATCCATGATATAAGTCAATTGGGCAGTTGGGTATGAAGGCACAAAAAAATCTAGCGAAGAATGATTTTTGGTGAAAAGTTATATAGAGCGGGGTGATGAATGAAGATTGACAACAGATGCGCTCAATGACAAATCCAAATACTATTTAAAAATTTTGAGCAGGGGTCGGCAACATGTGGCTCTTTCATTCCTGTGCTGCGGCTTTGGAAAAGGAGTATTTAATTTAAATTTATTTTATTTTAGTATCTTAGATTTTTAATTGTAATTATAACATTAAAATAAAAAGTGTTTAATTTTTTTTTGGCACGCAAAATGTGCGCCACCCACTGGCACGCTCCAGTACACGTGATTAAAAGATGTTGGTACACAGAAGCAGATGGCATTTTTGGTTTGCTGCAGGTGGATAATTTAAGTTTGACTTTTTATTTCATAAATATGACTCAACTAGACTTTGAGTATTTTATTTGAAAGTAACATTCATTTCAGAGTTCAAAATGTTTTTGTTGCATGCAGAAATAAAATTTCATTTTCTCTGTATCAGTTCATTGATTTCATAAATGCAACACACTATAGTTTTTTATACATAGCATAAAAAAATATATATGCGATATTATCTTCATTTTAAATGTCAAAACTGTTTTGTGGCTCCCGGTCTTTTCTTTTCTGAGAGAAAAGGTCCGAATGGCTCTTTGAGTTTTTAAGGTTGCTGACTTTAAAGGTCTTAAAGTCTCCAGCAACAAACGCTTTGCCTACAAAAAAAAAAAAACAGGTTTGAGAGAATATAGAAATTAGGAATCAGGAATATGGAATGTTCCCTTTCAAAAGCTACACTCGATGCTGCGCGAAAGCGCTATGGGAAACGATTCCTCGTGACCGGTTGTGAAGCACGTGTGTGTCAAACACGCCAAATATTTTGGCATCTATAACCTCAGGCAGGTGACGTCAACCGATGAGGTGCACCTGGAGGTTATAAATAGGCATGATCATTTTCTCTTCAGGGTCCATGTTGTGTGTGTGCGTGTGCGCAAGCATTTTAACAGAAAGCGAAAATAGAAGTGTCTTACTACTCACCAGAAAGATGGCCGAGTTAGACACGAGTCCGTCCCTCCGTGTAGAAGAATATCTCGCTGAGGGCGATCTTCGCGTTTCTGTCTGAGTGTTTGGGGGAGGAGCACGCTATCTCGGGCTTCAGGGAGCAGGTAAGTATTGCGATTTTCTCCCTATTAAAGTCCCGCGCGCTCGGGTTCGCCGACTAAAGTGAAACCGCAACCTGCAGCGCATTTCTGGCGTGCAATCTGGCCGAGGTGCGCGAGACAGGATTTTCCTTTTTTCTCGCTCTCACGCCGGATTATGAGTCTTTTACCTTCCACTTCTCCAGCGCGCTTCGGCGCTTCTTGTGAATGGGGGGGAAGAACTTTCTCTCTCGCTCCCGCGGAGATGGAAACTATCACTCCAGAGCGCTCCTCTAGTGATGAGCCGGTGTGTAAGTTTGTGTTAGAGGTGGTAACGCGCGGTCCGACGCGTACACCTCGATTCGCGGTAAAAATATAAATAAATTACTTAAATAAATCCCCCAAACGCTCACGGTCAGCCAACAGGTGTCTGTCGGGTGGCCGGAGGAGGAGGGGCCTCAATGATGGCCCCTCCCCTCCTGGCGACCTCCATGATTTAACTCTTTCATGGAATAAGCCATATTTATCCTGTGTTTTTGTGCTATTGACATTTGATTTGTTCCAATGTCATGGATGAAAGCGCGGTCCTTTATGATGATGTCCCAGATCAGAGAGACGCTCACGGGCTATCTCTCCCCTGGGAGCTCATCCTCTTGGGAAAAATCCACACTCCCTACCAAGCGTGTAGACTAACATCTTCGTTGGTGGGAGAAGATTTTTTAGGCAGCGGGTCAGCCTGGTGCAGCCCTGCACACGATGGCTTTGCAGGCAGACCAAACTGACCTACTGAGAGCTGCACCTTTTAGAGAGGCTGGCAGCGGGGAACCAACTGCCAGCTATGTCTCTTTAGGTACGAAGCAATAAAGAGGACCAGCATCCTTAGGAGGCCGTGGTTCAATCTCCGCCACCATTGGTGTTTCGGAGAGCAGCGGTCTCCAGTGATACACCCATCTAGCCGAGGTGTTAAAGTTCGTGCACCTTTAGAGAGGCTGGCAGCGGGGAACCTACTGCCAGCTATGTCTCCTTAAGCACGAAGCACTGTGGAAAACCAGTATCCTCAGGACAAAGTGTTAGTTGCTCAGGTTCCTCCTGCCGTGTTTCAGGGAACCGAACACCTAACAGCCACCACCATCACCCCTCCGTCGGCGTCAATCCGTCGCCCTAGCTCACCTCACTTCTTAGGGTGGAGCCCTAACGCCATAAAGCGTTCTCCTTCCTACACGAGGTATGAGGTTGAGTGTCATGTGAAATCCGAGCGCAACGCGGGCACAGCTGTCTCCTGCGCACGCCGAACTCCTTAAAGCATACTCTAACGGAGTATAAGCTAGGCGAGGTGGTAACATCACCGCTCCCAGAGTGGTTTCAGTGGTGGCTCAGTGCTGGGGGATTTCATCCAAGGGCCAATCCCCAGAGGCAACAAGGGTTACGCGCCGGGAGCTTCGTACCCTTTCTATGTGGTTCAGACCCTCGTCCTTGACTCTGGGTCCCACTCTAGGTCCGTGCTGTCGTCGCGAGTTGCTAACGGCAGACGTTTTTCCCTTAGGGGCCGGAGCGCGACCTTAGATGGCCGCCAAGCCCAAGGGAGCTGGAGAGGTCATCTTCTCGTGTGGCACATTAATTGCCCTGAAACGATGACTCTATTTCTGGCCCTGAAATACTCCCTCCAGCAACTGAGAGGCAACAAGGGTTACGCGCCAAGAGCTCCGTACCCTCTTCATGGAGCTAGCGCCTTGGCATCAACATGTCATCGTAGCTCACCTCGTTTTCTTTAGGATCGAGTCTCAACGCCACGGAAAGCGTTCTCTTTCCTACACAAAGCATACATTGAGTGCCATGTGAGATCCGACCGCAATGCGGGCACAGCTGTCTCCTGCGCACGTCGAGTCCATTCTGAACACTCTAAAGGAGTTCAAGCTAAGCAGGAAGTAACTTTCACCGCTTCTGTGGTGGCTAAGTGCCTGGGGATTTCATCCAAGGGCCAATCCCCAGAGGTAATAAGGGTTACGCGCCGGGAGCTTCGTACCCTTTTTATGTGGTTCAGACCCTCGTCCTTGACCCTGGGTCCCACCCTAGGTCCGTCATGTCGTCGCAAGTTGCTAACGGCAGACGTTTTTCCCTTAGGGGCCGGAGTGCGGCCTTAGATGGCCGCCCAGCCCAAGGGATCTGGAGAGGTCATCTGCTCGTGTGGCACATCAATTGCCCCGAAACGATGACTCTATTTCTGGCCCTGAAATACTCCCTCCAGTAGTCAGGAGGTTAACATGTCCTAGCGTGGAAAACTACACTAGGACATGGCAAAACATGCAGACCCAGTCCACTGCCGAACTGCTTCAGTGCTGGAGCTTCTGCAAGAAAATTGACCTCAGGCTTTTGCCCTAGTGCACTCAGAACATACGTAGCCGTTCCTCGCCTACGTCCTGACTGATGGGGCTGGTGGAAAGCATCCCTTAGTTGCAGGCTTATTCACGGGCCTCATCAGCCTTTTTATTGTGCTTAGGCTTTGCCATTGGCTAGCTAGAGCTATTCTGCATCCTCACCCAACTATCTTCTGCAGTTGTCTTCGAAGCTTCTGTTCTCCGCCGTTACAGCTACAGGGCAGTAAGACTTCATTAACTGCGTCTAGTTCATGCTCCTTAGGATTTACAGTACACCACCGCACTAGCCAGTGGCGTAAATCAGAGCAGATTTCATATGTCTTGGGGCCGCAGCCGGAGGGCAGCCGCCATTAGACGAGTCGGGTTAGAGATGCTAGTGCCCTAGCCTAGGAGGACAGGAGAAATTCTGTCCCTCGGGATCTTTTACATTCCAGCCCAACTATCTTCCACAGTCGAAGCCTTCTGTGCTCCGCCGTTAGCTCCGGAGCAGTAAAGACTTAATTCGCTGTGTCAAGCTCATGCTCTTCAATTTACAGCGCACATCTGCATTAAGCCAGGGCCGTAAATCAGAGCAGATTTCATATGTCTTGGGGCCGCAGCCGAAGGGCAGCCGCCATTAGACGAGTTGGGTTAAAGATGCTAGCGCTCTAGCCTAGGAGTACAGGAGAAATTCTGTCCCTCAGGACCTTTTACATTCCAGCCCAACTATCTTCCACAGTCGAAGCCTTCTGTCCTCCGCTGTTAGCTCCGGAACAGTTAAGACTTCAGTCGCTGTGTCCAGCTCATGCTCTTCAATTTACAGCGCACCTCTGCATTAAGCCAGGGCCGTAAATTAGAGCAGGGTTTCATACGTCTTGGAGGCGCGGCTGAAGGGCAGCCGCCATTAGACGAGTTGGGTTGGAGATGCTAGTGCCCTAGCCTAGGAGGACAGGACAAATTCTGTCCTTCAGGATCTTTTACATTCCAGGACATAAAACATGTAGACCCAGTCCACTGCCAAACTGTTACAGTGCTGGAAGTTTCTGCAAAAAAAAAAAAAAAAAAGCCGTTCTGCATTCTTACCCAACTATCTCCCACAGTCGAAGCCTTCGGGCCTCCGCCGTTAGCTCCGGAGTAGTAAGTCTTCATTCGCTGTGTCCAGCTCATGCTCTTCAATTTACAGCGCACCTCTGCATTAAGCCGGGGCCGTAAATTAGAGCAGGGTTTTATATGTCGTGGGGCCGCGGCCCAAGGGCCGCCGCCATTAGACAAGTCGGGTTAAAGATGCTAGCGCTCTAGCCTATGAGGCGCGTGGCATACTTCGCCTCTAGTGATTAGGGCCGTTCGACCAGGAAGCTTGCCTTATCTATTGCTCCGGCAAGAGGGGCTTCCAAACATGGCATGCGGCAGGCTGCCTTTCCGCAAGACATCGGTCAGGCGTCATGGTTGGATGCCAGGCTCGCGGGGTCTAGGAATCCTTGGGGGTACTGTGCGCACACGACACAACCCTGGGGGTCCAGACACTTGCAGTGCGGCGGAGTGGGTATTCTCGTTCCCATAGCGTTTTCGCGCAGCATCGAATGTAGCTTTTGAAAGGGAACGTCTCAGGTTACTTTGCTGTAACCCTGTTCCCTGAAAAAGCGGGAACGAGATGCTGCGCTACAATGCCGCACTGCATGCGTGACTGGACATCCTTCGACAAAATTGACCTGAGGGTGTTTCTGGTTCATGCCTATTTATAACCTTCAGGTGCACCTCATCGGTTGACGTCACCTGCCTGAGGTTATAGATGCCAAAATATTTGGCGTGTTTGACACACATAGGCTTCACAACCGGTCACGAGGAATCGTTTCCCATAGCGCTTTCGCGCAGCATCTCGTTCCCGCTTTTTCAGGGAACAGGGTTACAGCAAAGTAACCCGAGACGTTTATTGTAATAACATAGGTGGTGTTCACAACAGGTTTGTGTTGATTAATAAATAGTTTCTTGATGCAAAATAGACTTCAAAATAGGTTCAAGATTAAATTAAACTGTATTTTATAAGAGCTTTAAAGAATGTGCATCATTGTTTACCTTTAAAAGTACATTAGAGTTAATAAAGATAATGCAATTTTCATTACAAATTATAATATGCTACTGACAACAATCTCAGTAAAAATTATATACATTTTCTTAAACATTTTAAAATTAACTAAAATTTACACAAAAAAACACCTATTACAAATGGTATATACCTTAATATTTTGAATGTGATCTCAGAATACACTTCACTTACTAGGGTAATGATAAACTACATAAAGTAGTGTGTCTGTAGACTGGTGTGCATACATGATGGGGTGATTGGGTTATGATGACTGTAGAGTGAATGGGTGGTATTTATGCATCCTCCAAGTAACAGCTGTGCATCAAGTGAGAATGTCAAACATAATAGATGTGCAGTGGAGAATAATAAGAACTGTCACAGTGTTGTGTCAGCAGTGCACTATAGTGTGGACATATGAAAAAAGTGATTGTGTCTGGGATTCTGTAATTTATCAGACAAATGCAAATGTGTCCCATTCGACCTAAAAAAGACTGTTGTCTGAAAGGAATATGCCCTCTGAATTCAAAATTTAACTATGCAAAGTAATAAGTCTTAAGAGTAAGCCATTATGTACAGTGAAGAGTAGGGTGGAAGTTATTGTTTGCACCTTTTCTTTACAATTTCAATTGGATAAACTCAGCTCTGTAACAGCTCATATACACATTATACATACATTTATAAATGTGTCAGGTGCAGCCAAATGGTTGTATTTCATTATGCCAGGGTAATATTTAAGGAAAAATATTAATGAAATTTTAAAAGCAACATGCATTTAAAAGGCAGTGTTATTTCATGCAAAACATGTTAGCTTTTCATATTAATTTTTTTTTCGCTTTCATTTTTTGAGAATACACCAGTAGTTTTCAAATCTTTTACATGAAAAGCAAGTTAATTCCAGTCATGAAATCCTTGAATGTATACCAAATAAATTAAAACAAATCATAACATAACATTCTATTTAATATTTTATGAATATTAATATTATTTGCCTTTTTGCAAATGCTAACACTGTTCTAACTGTGCGTTATATTTTTATGCTAGTAAGTGGTGTTAGAAATTAGTCCCCACATCAATAAGCCAATCTATAATGGTGTGGAATTTGGTGAGCTGCTGTGGGCCAGAAAGTCCAGGGCCACTTTTTGTTTACAGTCCATGCCTGCATGTCTGCATACTTCTGTCCACACTGTCGACACTTTGCACAATAAAAAAAAAACCTTGGTGAAACCACTCTACGAGGACGAAGGTTCACTTAAGATGAAGAAGTGAAGGCAGCGGCACATTCGTGGCTCTAAGCGGAGTATAAAATATTCACTTGTTGACAGATGGACAAAGTGTATTGAAAAGCAAGGAGATTATGTCAAAAATTTATGTATTTGTCTTCTGTGAAAGTTAATTAAATTCTGCAGCCAGAGTGCGGTTATTTTTGACTCAGCTTTGTAATAAATGTATTTTAAAAAGATTATTTAAATTTGCAATACATTTAATATAAACACACAGCTTGCAGTTAACCCTGTAGTAACCTTTTTGCCTTAGGTTTAAATAAAAAAAAATGTATGCTGGCAATAAAAAGGTGAATATTGTGGGGGATGTTTACAATGTCTTTGGAAATTATTGACAAACTTATACAATGATTCAGTCTCACTTGCTCACACACTCAATCCAAATGGGATACGTAAAACAATGTTTCCATGGTTACAAAATTGCTTTCTCCACTCACTCTCTCCATTCCTCCTAATATATGGCATTATCACTGATAGGTTGAAAGGGCCAGAGTGTCCTTGTGAATAATAACACTTAAGTTTATTAGCTATCTGCTGAGGGATGGCAGGTTGCTTTGTTTGTGCTCAGTGTGAAGGTTTTAGTTTTGGCTTGAAATCATGTGTCAGATGTCTTTTGATTCTTACCATGATGGCCACTTTTGCTTCATTCATTTTAATATGGAGCACAAATGAAAATGGGAAAAGAGAATGAAAGCACTCACACCTGTCATCGTCTACTCCCTATATGAGCACAGATGCTCTAACGTTTTTTTTTTCTTCACTTTAGAACTTTATACAACATATATAAATATATATATATATATATATATATATATATATATATATATACACACACACACACACACACACACACACACATATATATATATACAGTGGTGTGAAAAACTATTTGCCCCCTTCCTGATTTCTTATTCTTTTGCATGTTTGTCACACTTAAATGTTTCTGCTCATCAAAAACCTTTAACTATTAGTCAAAGATAACATAATTGAACACAAAATGCAGTTTTTAAATGAAGGTTTACGTTATTAAGGGAGAAAAAAAAACTCCAAATCTACATGGCCCTGTGTGAAAAAGTGATTGCCCCCCTTGTTAAAAAATAACTTAACTGTGGTTTATCACACCTGAGTTCAATTTCTGTAGTCACTCCCAGGCCTGATTACTGCCACACCTGTTTCAATCAAGAAATCACCTAAATAGGAGCTACCTGACACAGAGAAGTAGACCAAAAGCACCTCAAAAGCTAGACATCATGCCAAGATCTAAAGAAATTCAGGAACAAAGGAGAACAAAAGTAATTGAGATCTTTAAGTCTGGTAAAGGGTATAAAGCCATTTCTAAAGCTTTGGGACTCCAGCAAACCACAGTGAGAGCCATTATCCACAAATGGCAAAAACATGGAACAGTGGTGAACCTTCCCAGGAGTGGCCGGCCGACCAAAATTACCCCAAGAGCGCAGAGACAACTCATCCGAGAGGCTACAAAAGACCCCAGGACAACATCTAAAGAACTGCAGGCCTTACTTGCCTCAATCAAGGTCAGTGTTCACGACTCCACCATAAGAAAGAGACTGGGCAGAAACGGCCTGCATGGCAGATTTCCAAGGCGCAAACCACTTTTAAGCAAAAAGAACATTAAGGCTCGTCTCAATTTTGCTAAATAACATCTCAATGATTGCCAAGACTTTTGGGAAAATACCTTGTGGACCGACGAGACAAAAGTTGAACTTTTTGGAAGGTGCGTGTCCCGTTACATCTGGCGTAAAAGTAACACAGCATTTCAGAAAAAGAACATCAAACCAACAGTAAAACAGTTCATGCTAGAAAACCCTCAAATAAAGCTGAATTACAACAATTCTGCAAAGATAAGTGGGCCAAAATTCCTTCAGAGCGCTGTAAAAGACTCGTTGCAATCGCAAACACTTGATTGCAGTTTTTGCTGCTAAGGGTGGCCCAACCAGTTATTAGGTTCAGGGGGCAATTACTTTTTTACTTTTTCATTCTTTTCTCCCTAAATAATAAAAACCATCATTTAAAAACTGCATTTTGTGTTTACTTGTGTTATCTTTGACTAATAGTTAAATGTGTTTAATGATCAGAAACATTTTGTGTGACAAACATGCAAAAGAATAAGAAATCAGGAAGGGGGCAAATAGTTTTTCACACCACTGTATATATATATATATATGTGTGAAAAACTGTTTGCCCCTTCCTGAAAAAATATATATTTATATTTATATATATATATATATATATATATATATATATATATATATATATATATATAATATTCATATTCCAAAACACTTGTAAATCAAAGCGTAAATTATATTTTCCCATAAGGAATTATGGAAACTCAAATTATTCGATCCACAGGCCAAAAGAATAAGTACATAAAAATAATTGATACAAAATTAAAGTTAAAATAAAACAAATTAACCTGCACTTTACATTTACAAGAAACATCTTGGGTTACTTTGCTGTAACCGTGTTCCCTGAAAAAGCGGGAACGAGATGCTGCGCGACAGCGCTATGGGAAATAATTCCTCGTGACCGGTTGTGAAGCACGTGTGTGTCAAACACGCCAAATATTTTGGCATGTATAACCTCAGGCAGGTGACGTCAACCGATGAGGTGCACCTGAAGGTTATAAATAGGCATGAACCGGAAACACCCTCAGGTCAATTTTGTTGAAGGATGTCCAGTCACGCATGCAGTGCGGCATTGGAGCGCAGCATCTCGTTCCCGCTTTTTCAGGGAACAGGGTTACAGCAAAGTAACCTGAGACGTTCCCTTTCAAAAGCTACACTCGAACGAGAATACCCACTCCACCGCACTGCAAGTGTCTGGACCCCCGGGGTTGTGTAGTGTGCGCACAGTACCCCCAAGGAGTCTTAGACATCATTCTGGGATTCTGACTCGAGGCCCAGTGAGCCTGGCATCCAACCATGAAGCCTGACAGATGTCTTGCGGAAAGGCAACCTGCCGCATGACGTACTGGAAGTCCCTCTTGCCAGAGCAGTTGATGAGGCAAGCTTTCTGGTCGAATGGGCCCTAATCACTAGAGGCGAAGTGTGCAACGCGCCTCCTAGGCTTGGGCACTAGTATTTATAGCCCGACTCGTGTAATAGCAGCTGCCCTTTGGCCGCGGCCCCAAGACGTATGAAACCCTGCTCTAATTTACGGCCCTGGCTTAATGCAGAGGTGCGCTGTAAATTGAAGAGCATGAGCTGGACACAGCGAATAAAGTCTTTACTGCTCCGGAGCTAACGGCGGAGGACAGAAGGCTTCGACTGTGGAAGATAGTTGGGCTGGAATGTAAAAGATCCCGAGGGACAGAATTTCTCCTGTCCTCCTAGGCTAGGGCACTAGCATCTCTAACCCGACTCGTCTAATGGCATCTGCCCTCCGGCTGCGGCCCCAAGACATATGAAATCTGCTCTGATTTACGCCACTGGCTAGTGTGGTGGTGTACTGTAAATCCTAAGGAGAATGAACTAGACACAGTTAATGAAGTCTTACTGCCCCGTAGCTGCAACGGCGGAGAACAAAGGCTTCGAAGACAACTGCGGAAGATAGTTGGGTGAGGATGCAGAATAGCTCTAGCTAGCCAATGGCAAAGCCTAAGCACAATAGAAAGGCTGAAGAATCCCGTAAATAATCCTGCATCTAAGGGGTGCTTTCCACCAGCCCCATCAGTCAGAACGTAGGCGAGAAGCGGCTACGTATGTTCTGAGTGTACAAGGGCAAAAGCCTGAGGTCAACTTTCTTGCAGAAGCTCCAGCACTGAAGCGGTTCGGCAGTGGACTGGGTCTGCATGTTTCGCCATGTCCTAAAATGTAAATGATCCTGAGGGACAGAATTTGTCCTGTCCTCAAAGTAGAACCTAGTCTTCTTAGCGGCTAGTCTTCTTAGAACCTAGTCTTCTTAGCGGCGCGAGCTTAGTCTGCCCAGGCAATATTTACAAGACTGCTATAGTTTTCCCCGCTAGGACATGTTAACCTCCTGACTGCTGGTGGGAGTATTTCAGGGCCAGAAATAGAGTTATCGTTTCGGGGCAATTGATGTGCCACACCTCTCCAGATCCCTTGAGCCGAGCTATTATCTAAGGCCGCTCTGGCCTTAAGGGAAAAACGTCTGCCGTTAGCCGCTTGTGACGACAGCAGGGACCTAGAGTGGGACCCAGAGTCAAGGACGAGTGTCTGAACCACATAAAAAGGGTACGAAGCTCCCGGCGCATAACCCTTGTTGCCTCTGGGAATTGGCCCTTAGATGAAATCCCCCGGCACTTAGCCACCACACAGATTCCGCATGACACTCAACTTCATATCTCGTGCAGGAAGGAGAACGCTTTTGTGGCGTTAGAACTCCGCCCTGAAGAAAAAGATAGGTAAGCTAGGGCGACGTGTTGGCGCCGGATGGCTTCGTCTGGGAGGGGCACATGCGCTATGGCCCCTTTTGCCAGCCAGCCTGTGATTTGACTTAACAGAGGTGCTCACTGTGGTTTCACAGAGGTGGAAACCCACGCCGTAGAAACACAATGACTGAATCCTGTAGCCCAGGAGACATGCTTGGCAGTAGCTTTCACACTTCCAGCTTCTCCAAAGTGGTGGTAGCTTTTTGCTCAGCTAGGCAGAGGAGTGGTGGTGATGGTGGTGGCTGTTAGGTGTTCGGTGTCCTGAAAACACGACAGGAGGGAATCGAGCACCTAACACTTTGTTGGAAACCGCTGTCTCCCGAAACACCAGTGGCGGCGGGAATTGAACACCAGTCTCCTGAGGGTGGTGGTCTTCTATAGTGCCTCGTGCTTAAAGAGACATAGCTGGCAGTAGGTTCCCCCCTGCCAGCCTTTCTAAAAAGTGCACGAACTTCGACACTCCGTCACGGTCCTGAGGTCCTCAGGTCTGTTCTCCTCACGACGGCTCGTAAAGTGCAGCGAGCTCCACCCAAATCTCCACGCTGGGGTGCTTGGCTCGCCACACTCTCCCTCTGAACCTCGCCCCTCGGGGAGGCCAGAGCTGGTCGGAGCTGGGTGGCCGACAACTCCGCCTGTTGAGCACGGCGGGGAAGGAACCTCACAAAGGCTTCCTCATGGAGTTTTGCATCCCGAAACTTGTTCATGACGGTCGTGACAGCGTCACCGAACAGTCCGGAAGGCGAGATAGGGGCGTCAAGAAGGAACGCACGGTCCCTGTCTTTGATGCCCATAAGATTAAGCCACAGATGTCTCTCTGTAGCCACCAAGGCAGCCATGGAGCGGCCAATAGCCGCTTCGTTAGCAACCCCGTCAGTGCTCAATTCATTTAGCAAGTCAGCTTGGTATGCCTGTAGGACCGCCATGGTGTGCACAGCAGAACCAGCTTGACCTGCTGCCTGAAAAGCCTTCCCCACCAGCGAAGATGTCAATCTGCACGGCTTGGAGGAGAGCATGGGCTTTTCCAGCAAGGATGACGTCCCAGGAGAGAGATAGCCCGCAAGCGTCTCTTCTATCTGGGGCATCATCATATAACCACGTGTATTTGCACCCACAATATTAGAATACATCGATGTCGTTGGCACAAACACACGGGATGAATATGGCTTTTCCCATGAACGGGTTAATTCGTCATGGAGATCGCCAAAGAAGGGGAGGGAGTGCCGATGAGGCTCCTCCCTCCGGCCACCCGACAGAAACCTGTCATCTAATTTCGACCGCTTGGGGGAGTCTTGCTCCCCCAATCGGGGGCTCGACAGCGCGTTACTACCTCTAATAGCTCCTGAAACGCCTGCTCCCCTCTGGAGGGGCGCTCCGAAGTTTCCAGGTCCGCGGAAGCGAGAGAGGAAATTTCTACAGCTACTTCACAAGAGGCGCCGGCGCGCGCTTGAGAAGTAAGCGGCAACGGCACGCGATTCGGCGAAAGAGCAAGAGAAAGAGAAAACTTGCTCTGCTGTACTTCCGCCAAATCAACACGCGAGCCCCAGGGCGAGAAGGCGAGCCGAGCCAGAGGACAGCGTGCTTTTCCCCCAAACACTCAACACAATAAGTGTGGAAATCGCCGTCCGGGAGACTCCTCTCACACGGATAAACGCATTTCCTGCAAGAATCAGCCATGGTAAGTAAATAAATAGATTTTATTACTTCCCTGAAAGTCTGCTTACACACCGTACACACCACAAGACGGATCCTGAAGAGAAAATGATCTGAGGGTGTTTCCGATTCATGCCTATTTATAACCTCCAGGTGCACCTCATCGGTTGACGTCACCTGCCTGAGGTTATACATGCCAAAATATTTGGCGTGTTTGACACACACGTGCTTCACAACTGGTCACGAGGAATCGTTTCCCATATCGCTTTCGCACAGCATCGAGTGTAGCTTTTGAAAGGGAACACAGTGGAAATGCTTGACATGCACGCGCATGCTGCAAAGGGATTAAACACCATATTTTGAGTATCTGTATTAACTGTGCTTTAGCCGAGCAGTTTGGTGGTTAGAACAAACAAGCATAATAACAATGAACATCAAGAATATAGCTAGGTAGCTATTGTGCATGTTAGCTATGAAACACGGCTGCAAGAGTATTTAGAAAAGTAACTTACATCCTATAGATGTGTGTATCTGTGGGATGTGCTGGAGAAGAAACAGCAGTCTGACTTTTCCCATCATCAATCTTGGGGAAAAATTAATGTGACTCTGGACTGAAATAAATGTTGTGACATAGCATAAGCTTCTTTTTATTCTAATTATCTATTCTTACAAGCCTTGGAATTTGTGGAACAGCGTGGCAATGGTTTGCTTCTTACCTTAAAGATAGGTCATATGAGGTAACATGGAGGGGATCTACATCTGCCCCACGTAGACTCTCTACTGGTGTCCCGCAGGGCTCAGTACTTGGTCCTCTTCTGTTCTCCCTCTATACCCGGTCTCTTGGTAAGGTCATATCATCGCATGGATTCTCATACCACTGTTATGCAGACGACACCCAACTTGTCCTCTCCTTTCCTCCCTCTGACACTCAGGTTTCCACCCGGATCTCAGCATGTCTGGCAGACATCTCATTTTGGATGGCTGCTCATCAGCTGAAGCTCAATCTCAGTAAAACCGAACTGTTGTTTATCCCTTGTGACTCATCTCCAGGTCAAGACCTTGTGATATCCATGGACAACAACCAAATCACTCCCTCAACCACCGCCCGCAATCTTGGGGTAACCGTGGACAATCATCTGTCATTTTCCCCACACATCGCTAACCTTACTCGCTCTTGTCGATTTCTTCTTTACAATATCAGAAGAATTCGCCCATTTCTTTCTTCACAGGCTACTCAGGTGCTTGTTCAGTCCCTTGTTATTTCAAGACTGGACTACTGCAACTCACTCCTGGCAGGCCTGCCTCTGTCCACGATTCGTCCTCTGCAACTGATCCAGAATGCAGCAGCACGACTCGTTTTTAACCTTCCCAAGTTCTCCCACACCACCCCACTCCTCCGCTCCCTGCACTGGCTTCCTGTAGCTGCCCGCATCAAATTCAAAACACTGATGCTTGCCTACAAAGCCAAAAATGGCCCAGCACCCACTTACCTCTCTGCGCTAATTACACCACGCACTGCACCACGTTGCCTCCGATCCTCCAGCACTGCTCGCCTCATCCCACCATCTCTCAGGGATCGAGGGCGGCATTCATCCAGGCTCTTTTCTGTTCTGGCACCTAGATGGTGGAATGAACTTCCTCTAGATGTCCGTACATCAGAGACTTTGACTATCTTTAAACGACGACTCAAGACGCATCTGTTTCTCCAGTACTTGGACTAACCCCCTCCCCCCGAAAAAAAAAAAAAAAAAAAAAAACTCAGTTGTGTTGGACTAATGGTACTTAGTTATTAACCTAGTTAACCCAGTGTAAGTATGTATCCAATGTTGTAAACATTAAAGCACTTTTTGTAAGTCGCTCTGGATAAGAGCGTCTGCCAAATGCCTAAATGTAAATGTAAATAAGCTTATCGAAAATATGCCACACATCCAGCAAAATATTATAGTGTGGTTTGGGAATAACATTTCCACTTTAAAAT
Organism: Clarias gariepinus; assembly: GCF_024256425.1. NCBI lineage: Eukaryota > Metazoa > Chordata > Actinopteri > Siluriformes > Clariidae > Clarias > Clarias gariepinus. The sequence goes on from NC_071124.1 coordinate 14,692,479, forward strand.
GCATATGCTATGCACAGTTATACAGTTGCAGGCAGAAGTTTAAAAACTGTACACTTATCAGGAACCTAGATGTAATTGCAATATTCGCAATTTTTTTTTTGTATAGTCATTGTTACAAAACAGCTTTATAAATGTAAAAAAAATATTAGGAAAATGCAAAAAAAAAATTTTTTGTTTGTAAGGAAAATCTAAGGAAATATATTGTGGCGTGGGTGGGGTTTGAGTAATAACCATCATGCTTTGCGGGAGGGACTGTTATGTGTTCACCGTGTTGGGGAAATGTGTCTGGGGTAGTGGCTTCGGCCAGGGTGTGTGTGTGAATCAGAAGTGTGTCTTGTTGATTGTTTGTGTGACTTTAGTGCGATGGAAAATAAAGTACTCCCAGCCATTTGCATTGGGCAGCAAGGAAGCTCACTCGTCTCTCCACGCTCATTGGTAGCTGTGAGAAACGCTACATTTGGTGTCAGAAGTGGGATGGAGAGTAGCGGGTTAGAGCGGCGACCAGAGCGGAGCTGCACGTTCCAGGTTCCGGCACGGGACCTTGGGGGGGATTCCTCCAGTGACGCAGCACCGGAGCAAGCTACAGCTCCGTGCCCCGTCCGCCAGCGAAGCGACCTGCAGCTGCGCCTGCCGGCCTACAACGGCGCCGTCGATCCCCACGCGTTCCTCACCCAGGTAGAGCTAGCCGCCGACTTCGCGGGCTGGTCCTCGGCGGAAACAGCCGTCCGGGTGGCCCTTTCGTTGGAGGGTGACGCGCTGCGGGCGTTGGAAGACCTCCGGGCTGATGAGCGGAAGGACTGGGCGAAGCTACGGGAGTCGCTCCGCTTCCGGTTCAGCGCAGGTGACCGTAAGGAGGCCGCGTGCGAGGAGCTGGCAACCCGCGTGCGGAGCGCCTCCGAGCCACTGGGGGCGTTCGCCATGGACCTGAGGTCTCTCGCGCGCAGAGGCTACCCGGAGTTCGGGTCCGTCCAGCAGGAGGAGCTAGCGCGCCGTGCGTTCCTGCGGGGAATCCGGCCGTGGCGGCTGCGCGAGCACATCCGGTTAGCGGCATCGGCTTCCTTGGCTGAGGCGCTGCGCGAGGCTGAGCGCGCCGAACCCATCATGGCAGAACGCCACGGCGAAAGAGCCGAGCGACCTCCCGTGACTCAGGGCCGCTCGGTAGGTGAACCTAGCCGGGGACAGGGCAACCCGTCGCGGCTAGGCCCCGACCCAGCTTCCGAGATTCCGCGACGTCGCCGAGGCCAGGGACCGCCGGATTACCGCTGCAGTGTTCTCAGGCCTGAGGACAACGTACCCCAGCAGCCGTTAAAACTAGCTTCGGGGGGCGCCGAGGTGAAGCCGGCTCCCACAGCCTTCTTTATTTCCCCAACTACCGGGTTCAACCTCCGGTCAGGACGTGCAGGAAATCGCTCGGGGGTCTACGTTAACTGTGGCCTGGACAACGTTTCGCTGCGGGCGCTCGTGGACACTGGCTCCACAGTTTCGCTGCTGCGCTGGGGAGCACTAGGACAAGGCGATCGCGGTTGTATGCTGCCGGCCCCAGCCGTGAGCATTCGCACCGTGTCGGGGAGCTATCTAGAGATACGGGCCTGTCGCACAGTGCGCATACAAGTAGGTGCAATCATTCTTTTTCATCCATTCTTGGTGGCCGACATTGAGGATGATTGTATCTTGGGGTTGGATATTTTGGAAAGGTGGGGTGCAGTACTTAATCTCGTTGACGGAACGTTGCGTGGTAGCTTCGGGTTAGCCAGGTTGCTAGTGCCCAAAGCGCAGCCGGACATGTTAGTGGAGCACACCAGGGGGGCGGAACTTCCGGCGGGCGCGCCATGTAAACATCCGGTAGCAGACCGAACGAGAATAATGGCCGAGCTTATGCAGCGTAGCAGCGTAGGGCTCAGTCAGACACAGGCCGACACCGTGAAATCCCTGCTACACGAGTTCGCAGACATTTTCGCGGTTGATGAGAGCGAGTGCACACATACCAACTTGGTGCAGCACACGATTGATACGGGTAACGCAGCGCCTGTTCGGCTACATCCGAGACGCCTCCCATTAGCTAAACGAGCTATCGCCGAGCAGAAGCTGCGCGAGATGGCCGACTCGGGCGTCATAGAGCCAGCGTCCGGACCGTGGTCTTCACCCGTTGTGCTCGTGCGTAAAAAGGACGAATCGTGGCGGTTTTGTGTGGGCTACCGGCGGTTAAACGAGGTAACGCGTAAAGATTCTTATCCGTTACCGCGGATAGATGACGCGCTGGAGCATGTTGCGGGCTCGGCGTGGTTTAGCTCGTTGGATTTGCGTAGCGGGTATTGGCAAGTAGAGCTCGCCCCGGAAGCACGACCAAAAACCGCGTTCTCGATCGGCCAAGGGCTATGGCAATTCCGGCGCATGCCGTTCGGCCTCTGTAACGCGCCAGCGACGTTCGAACGGTTGATGGAGAAAGTGTTGACGGATATTCCTCGCAACCGTTGCGTCGTTTACCTGGACGATTTATTGGTGCACGGCAAGGAGTTTGAGCTCGCGCTAGCTAACTTGCGTGAAGTATTTTCGGCTATCCGGCGGGCGAATTTGCGGCTCAACCCCAAAAAGTGCCAGCTGTTGCGGCGGGAGACGGGTTTTCTAGGACACGTAATTAGTGCTAGAGGTATTGCCACCGATCCAGCAAAAATTGCGGCAGTGCAGAATTGGCCTGAACCGCTAAATGTGTCACAACTGCGCACCTTCCTCGGGTTAGCCTCTTACTATCGCCGGTTCGTGAAGGATTTTGCCACGATCGCCAGTCCGCTGCGCGGCCTCACGAAAAAGAATCAGCCGTTCCGCTGGGACAGGGCGCACGCGCATGCTTTCACTCGGTTACGGGAAGCTCTGGTCACGTCGCCCGTTCTCGGATACCCTGACGCGTCTCGTATGTTTATCCTTGACACGGATGCGAGCGATGTAGGGCTGGGGGCTGTCCTGTCTCAGGTGTCCGAGGGTAAAGAGCGTGTTATCGCCTACTTCAGCCGCGCATTGTCTGGACCTGAGAAAAATTACTGCGTCACGCGGCGCGAGCTGTTAGCGGTCGTCGCGGCCCTAAAACATTTTAGGCCGTATTTATACGGGCAATCCTTCTCGCTGCGGACCGATCACGCTTCGCTGGTGTGGCTACTTATTTTTAAAGAGCCCGAGGGGCAGTTGGCGCGCTGGTTAGAGCGGTTGCAGGACTACGATTTTACCGTCCAGCACCGAGCTGGAAAACTGCATGGTAACGCTGACGCGTTATCCCGCCGGCCGTGTAGCAAAGAGCATTGTCGGCACTGCGAGCGGGTTGAAGAGCGCGTGCGTGGTCGCGACGTCGAACACTCCCCGACCCCCGTGAATCGGAACATTCTCCCTGCGCAGTACTTCGGAGTCTCCGTCGGTAATCCGCCGTCCGAGCCAGCGTGCAGCCGAGTTACCGCGTCGCCTAAAGCATCGCCTGTAGTCGTTCCGCCTGTGCTCCAGATGGACTGTGATCAGCTAACTGCCGAGCAGGAGAAGGATCCGGCGCTGCAGCGGGTGCTGGGGTGGGTTAACGCGGGCCGGAGACCGGATTATGCCGCGGTTGCTCACCTGGGGCCCGAGGAAAAAGCTCTCCACTCGCAGTTCAACCGACTAGTGTTGCGGGGAGGTTTACTCTACCGTCACTGGGAACAACCGTGCGGCGCTGGAGAATCTTTTCAGCTGCTGGTACCGCGGAATCTGCGGTCACGAGTGTTGGGAATGGTACACGGGCATGCGGGTGCGGGACACTTCGGAGTCACTAAAACGCTGCGGCGGTTGCGCGCTCGCTTCTACTGGCCGGGCTGCCACACGGATAGTGAACTCTTCGTGCACAGATGCGACATCTGCACGGCAAAGAAGGGACCTACCCAGCGCTCGCGGGCACCTCTGCAAGACTTTCGGGTGGGGGCACCCATGGAGCGTATGGGCGTGGACATTCTTGGGCCGTTTCCTATCTCCGATCGCGGGAACCGGTATGTGCTGGTGGCCATGGATTATTTCACCAAGTGGCCGGAGGCGTTTGCTGTCCCTGACCAGAGCGCTTCCACCACGGCTCGAGTGCTGGTGGATGAGGTGTTCTGCCAATTCGGCGCCCCGGAGCAGTTGCACAGCGATCAGGGGCGTAACTTCGAGGCGGAGGTGTTTGCGGCGGTGTGCGAGCGCCTCGGGGTGGAAAAGACCCGCACCACGCCCCTTCATCCGCAGAGTGACGGCCTCGTGGAACGCTTCAATCGCACGCTCACCACCCAACTCGCCGTGCTTACCAGCGACCGTCAAAAGGATTGGGACGAACATTTGCCTCTCGTGCTTTGGGCTTATCGCACAGCGGTGCAGGAGTCCTCACAGCTCACGCCAGCTGCGTTAATGTTCGGTCGCGAGTTGCGCACGCCCGTGGACCTTGTGTTCGGGCCTCCTCCACAAGTGGATTTACCCGCAAAGCCGGGGATGGATTACTTTTGTGCTTTAAAAGACAAACTGTTTCGTGTCCACGAGCTGGCGCGTAGACACTTGGCGAACGCCGGGGTGAAGCAGCGCCGCTTGTATGATACTCACAGCCGGGGGCGAGACTTTGCTGCTGGGGAGCAGGTTTGGGTGTATTCCCCCGGAAGGAAAAGAGGGCTCTCGCCTAAGCTTATGTCGCACTGGGTGGGCCCCTGCACGGTCGTTGCTCAGCTGTCCGACGTAGTCTACCGGGTGCGGTTGACGGGGCGGTCGCGAGTGGTCGTGCTCCACCGGGACCGGCTCGCTCCCTACCAGCCCCACGTCAGCAAGACATCGAGCTCTGTGGAGGCCAGTCCGCCTCAGGAAGAGGGCTGCGCCCCGCCTTCCCCCGCAAAAAGACTCCGGCGTTCACAACGCCAGCGCCGACCACCGTCACGCCTGCTAGACTGATTTCGCCATGGTGACCGGGGACGGTCGCGGCTCGGGTGGGGGCAGTGTGGCGTGGGTGGGGTTTGAGTAATAACCATCATGCTTTGCGGGAGGGACTGTTATGTGTTCACCGTGTTGGGGAAATGTGTCTGGGGTAGTGGCTTCGGCCAGGGTGTGTGTGTGAATCAGAAGTGTGTCTTGTTGATTGTTTGTGTGACTTTAGTGCGATGGAAAATAAAGTACTCCCAGCCATTTGCATTGGGCAGCAAGGAAGCTCACTCGTCTCTCCACGCTCATTGGTAGCTGTGAGAAACGCTACAATATTATAAAATGTAATTGTAATTATCAATTCATCCCTGATGGACAAGCTAAGGGTGTATCTTAAGGATTTAAAGATTACAATTGGAACCAATATTGGGAATTCCAATGATTTTTATTTTTTTTTTAAACTTTCTTTTCCACTGGGCAAAAAATTAATTTATTTTGGGTTATTTTGGGTTTCTAAAACCAACATAGGATAAAAAAAAAAAATTATATGCACTCTCCAATTATATACACTCACCTAAAGGATTATTAGGAACACCATACTAATATGTTGTTTGACCCCCTTTCGCCTTCAGAACTGCCTTATTTCTATGTGGCATTGATTCAACAAGGTGCTAAAAGCATTCTTTAGAAATGTTGGACCATATTGATAGGATAGCATCTTGCAGTTGATGGAGATTTGTGGGATGCACATCCAGCGCATGAAGCTCCCGTTCCACCACATCCCAAAGATGCTCTACTTGGTTGAGATCTGGTTGAGATACGGTAAACTCATTGTCATGTTCAAGAAACCAATTTGAAATGATTCGAGCTTTGTGACATGGTGCATTATTCTGCTGTAAGTAGCCTTTAGAGTATGGGTACATGGTGGTCATAAAGGGATAGACATGGTCAGAAACAATGCTCAGTTAGGCTGTGGCATTTAAACAATGCGCAATTGGCACTAAGGGGCCTAAAGTGTGCCAAGAAAACATCCCCCACACCATTACACCACCACCCAAAGACTGCACAGTGGTAACAAGGCATGATGGATCCATGTTCTCATTCTGTTTACGCCAAATTCTGACTCTATCGTCTCAACAGAAATCGAGACTCATCAGACCAGGCAACATTTTTCCAGTCTTTAGCTGTCCAATTTTGGTGATCTCATGCAAATTGTAGCCTCTTTTTCCTATTTGTAGTGGAGATGAGTGGTACCCGGTGGGGTCTTCGGCTGTTGTAGCCCATCCGCCTCAAGGTTGTGCATGTTGTGGCTTCACAAATGCTTTGCTGCATACCTCGGTTGTAACGAGTGGTTATTTCAGTCAAAGTTGCTCTTCTATCAGCTTGAATCAGTCGGCCCATTCTCCTCTGACCTTTAGCATCAACAAGGCATTTTCGCCCACAGGACTGCCGCATACTGGATGTTTTTTCCTTTTTATACCATTCTTTGTAAACCCTAGAAATGGTTGTGCGTGAAAATCCCAGTAACTGAGCAGATTGTGAAATACTCAGACCGGCCCAGTCGGCACCAACAACCATGCCACGCTAAAAATTGCTTACTGTAAATCACCTTTCTTTCCCATTCTGACATTCCGTTTGGAGTTCAGGAGATTGTCTAGACCAGGAGCACACCCCTAAATGCATTAAAGCAACTGCCATGTGATTGGTTGATTAGATAATTGATTAATTGGTTGATTCCTAATAATCCTTTAGGTGAGTGTATGTATGCTTAATAACATGCATATGCCAACTCAGATCAATTATTTCTTAAAAAGTCCTGGATTGAGCGTGACAAATAAAAAAAATGCCCTTAAAATATATTTTTAGGCTCCAAACATTTGTTTTAATCACTATAAATACAATTATATTTGTATATTCATTTTATTTTCCTTCTAAATGGTGACTCTTATACTTAAAAAGCAGGCAGGCTAAAATTAAACTCAGACAAAAAAACAGCTTGCAATCTTTAAAAGAGACAAAAGATAGGAGACACCTTATTTCCTACATATAACAACTGGCACAGAATACTGTTAGAATGTCTGCTTTGTATTTATCAGGTCCAAAGGTCATTAAACTGTACATTTTTAACAATCATTTAAAGTGACTGAAGGGTGCTTAAAAAAGATTTACTATGCATTAATCAAGCCTTGCTAAGCAGTGTTTCATATAGGATATCAATAAGGATATCTAGTACTAAATCAAAGTGTTTCCGCACTTTGTCATTTCTGTTAGCTTGTCATCAGATATAGAGCATTGAAAAAACACTAGGTATAAAAGGAAACGTCAAGGAAAGATCTTGAGGAGGTCCTAAGAACTAAGATGCAACACAGGATGCTTTTTCCCTCAATTTAATTCTCTCACTCTGTCATGGCATCACCTAACTCCTGCTTCACTCCGCTTATCAAAAGGCCTGAGATTTTGATTATAAAAGTCAGATCACGATTCTATCTATGTGTCTACTTACAAAAAAGTTACAAAAGTAGGGAGAAAAAACTACTTAAATGTACATCTTTTTTTTTTTGGAAAAAAACTTGACAGCTAGTTGTGAAGGGAAATGTACATTCACCTTTACAAAACAAAGAAGTGTGTAGTAGGCATTATAGATTTAACAAGGGAATATGTCGATTTAAAGCAAATGCATGCATGTAAACAGTATAAGCAATTCAAAAGTAAAAAAAAAGTTGAGGATACCAGCCTAATTTCCCATTTGTTACATTGACATTGTTTTTCTTTGTTAAAGGTTGAAAATCACACCCATTAGTCAAATGCAAGTACAGAAACCACCTTCAGTGGATGTTGGTAATTTTTGACATTATGAAATCTCACCACATTTTTTAATCTAAACATTATTTTTTGTTGTTTTTGAAGCTTGCTGTCTTGAAAAAAAATATATCAGATAAGGCCACAACTCGCTCACCTCTAGTCAAAATTATTTTATATCCATTTGCAAATAAGCCAAGACAGTTATTTCTTTTCAACTGAATATTCATAGATAATTTTTTTTGCATAAATAATGCCTGCGGAGGTCACTCTTTCAAAACAGCAGACACACTGACATTTATGCCTTAAATATCTGTCTTATAATTTGCATATATTTTACAACACCATCTCGTAAATAGTGATTGGGGCCACGGGTTAATCGGTATTTAGGTTGTTGGACTGCTGCCCAGAAGGACCCTGGTTCCAACCCTGACGCCACCAGGCTGTTTGAGCAAAGTGCGCATTAAATATGTGTGACATATTCTCAGGTTCCTCTCCTATTACAGATCCTTCATCTCTAACTTCTCCCGTGTGGCCCACCAATTATACAAACTCCTCACCATTTCAAACCAGAATCCATACCTGTTAAGACCATGTGACTTTCTTAAGTCACTTTTCATGCATATTTGCACAGCCATTGCCACTTTTTTGCCACAAAATTTTTATATATACTTTTTTTCTCCTCCCCCCCTATATTTCTATATTTTGTAATATTTTTATTATGCCCTATTTGTACAGTTTATTTTACTAGTTAAATTTATTTTCTTTCGTATTTCTTTTTATTAATATTTATTCCTTATATATAGTTTTTATTTAATTTTTAAGGTCATTGGCGGTCATACAAGCATTTCACTACATATCGTACAGTGTATGACTGTGTATGTGACAAATAAAATTTGAATTTAAAGCAAGAAAGAAAAATAAGGGGCACTCATTATCTTAGACACCTATGAAGTGGACCAACTCCCTCCAGGAGTATTAAATCAGCTGGTAGCCCTCTGGGTAAAGCCCCCTGTCCTTGGCGATCCTGACTTTGCCCAGCCAATATTTTGCCCAGTACTACATTGTGATGCAATCCAAGTTAGTCTTTGTACAATGTCATATCAGTAGGGGAAGATGAGAGTGATTGCCTATGGCTTTCACATTCTAAGTCAATCAGAAAAGAGATACCATCTTCCAATATTACCTTTACCATGCCCCACTGTTTGTAGTATATACAGGTAACAACCCACTAATGTATATACTCACCACACACTGAAAAAAACAATCCTTTGAATTTACTTGATTTTAATGTGTACATTGGTCCCACATTATTAAAATGTGGCCAAATTACACAAATTATGTTAAACTTGTGTGAAAGAATCATGTTGACTTAACATAATCTTTATCATTTACTGTAATAGCAATTGACTGTGCAATTGTAATGTAATTGAATTATGTATATGATACTCCATTATCATTGAAAAGTCTAACAATTTCTTAGTGCTGTCACGAAGCGGTTGTCTGCGTTTGCTATAGCTAACTAATGACTCGCCTCGGTTCAGGTGCGTGCTCTTTTCACCTGACCGAGCAGCCCTATAAGAAATGAAGTCTAACTCAACACAAAACTACAACAAAAACACAAACCAAGTCTGGGCGTTTGTCACCCTCTAGGGGTTAACCCTTACAGCACTCCCCAGGGCTCCCTCCCCAGGGTTCAATGTTTGACCTGCCCACCCCGAGGCTGTTGATCTTGTAGTTCAAGTTGGTCTTTTTAATGATATATTCAAGTATAACAAAACTAAAGCTCTTTTCTTAGAGCGCCTGGAAACTTTAATACAACACTCTCTCAAAAACAACCATAATCAACATAACAATAACAAATGCTACACACATAGCTCAACTTTAACAGACTATTTATACTAACTCTAACTAATGACTCGCCTCGGTTCAGGTGCGTGCTCTTTTTACCTGACCGAGGCGCCCTAGGGAAATGAAGTCTAACTCGACACAAACAAAGTCTGGGCGTTTGTCGGCCTCTAGGGGTTAACCCTTACAAGTGTTTGCATTATTCAAATATTTAATGTAATTTTAATTTTAAAAAAATAATCAGTCAAATTAATTTTATTAGGTTCATTTAACTTATTTACTACAGCTGCATCCAACATAATTTAATACTGTTAACATAAATTAATAGGGTTGGTACAACTCAAGTAAATTTACATTTTAAGCCCTGGTCAGCAGAATTCCACATGCCTGCCAAACGTTTGTCTTCTCAACAAACTGTTCTCTTCTCGCGATATCTTCTTGCGATGTTTGCTCTGATATTTCTGGTTTTCATAGTGACATGATCTCTTTGATTTATCTCAACATGATTGAATCTAATACATGTTAAGTTGTTAATACAACATAATTGATTCATGTTCATCTTGGAAACATGAAATTATTATGTACAAAACACATATTACATTTTGGTACATGTAACAGGTAGCCAAATTCCTTTTTTTGTGTGCAGCAAAACTCAATGCACAGGACACAGTTGGGTGGTAGAGCTAGTCAATTATAACTTCAAAATCTGGTACTGCCCAGGTAAAATCAACCCTGATGTAGAAGGCTTGTAATGAATTTAATTGGATATTGAGAACTTTATGCATAGTTTTACAGCTGAGGCAAGTCAATACTTAATCAGTGATCCATGTCAATGCTTTGGACCTTGGGAAAGACAGTGAGAACAGCCTAACCCTGGATGAAATCCACAAAGCGCTGGAAGAGCATGTAATCCTTTTAAGAATTCTCTGGTACAAGTGACAGAAGAGAACTAAAACTGAAAAGTAAATGAAGTGAAAACTGAGAACTCTGTAGTAGTCATACTTCTGAAACAACAGTTAAAATTTCATGTGAGCCAAGATGGTGTTGTGTGCCATAAAACTTATGGCATAAAACTCATCACAAACAACTGTTGCTCGCCAAAGCTTATCATCCACTGGTCTTTTAAGAGTTGCACCAGGACAATGGTTCACTTGGTGGTTAAAAGGTTTCTTGACCTGATTTTAAAAAGATTCTACTGGCCACAGATGAGTAAAAAAATGGAGTGTGTGAATGTCTCAAGAAAAAACTGAATAGACAGACCCATGATCCATACCATAGACTTTCTACATCTGGATAAATTTAAGCATGGATATACTAGTGGTCCTGGACCATTTTACAGGTTTATGCTGTTCTTGTTAAATTCAGCTTTGCCAGCACCCTAAATGGTACACTACACTGAGAATTGGACATGGACTCGAGTAGAGTGGAAGGCGTTCAACATGTTCAGCTCCTAATCTAAAAGTATATTCAGATATTTTTTGTAGGTAAGCTAATGATAATTAATCTTCAAGTGACTCACGGCAGTATTATGTTTCCATACATTCGTAGTTTGTACCCAGTTAGCTCGAAATTTTTAACTTGTATTATTCAACTGTATCAAATAATAAGTGATAATTAAAGCGTCCTCGCCTAAATCAACAAACAATGGTGCTAATAATCTGGATAAAAGGTCATAACTTTCTGTGAGTGCAAAAATAAGAGATAAGTGCTTAAAAATACCATGATTCAAATGGAAGTGGTACTGTAAACAAGTAACTAATGATCAACTGAATCAATGTTTAAGAAGATTAATCAACCTTTTTAAAAGAGCATGTTTGGATAGGCTTATGATCACCTGATTTCATCTAGTGTCATTCTTTCAGCCATTAGGTGTCACGACCCACTAAGCCACATCCTCATCATGTGCACTCGATTCACGCTGGCTCTCTGCACTTCTGCATTCCAGCAATTCCAGACCATATCCTAATGCAGAGAAGCAACCATGTCAGTATTAAGTGCATTAATTAGGCTCCCAATGCGATCTGCTAAACTTGTATCAAACCTCACCTCAACTATATATCAACACAATAAACCATGAGGAGCTTCTTCCGACCATTAATATGTGTTAGGATCCATCACGACTTCGTAGAGCTCTAACATTAGGTTTAACCAGCATTTTGTGATTTTTAGTCAATGAGAATTCGAGTCAGACTCCGTGTTAAAAATGCATTTGTTATCCATTAAGTGAGAATGTGAGTTAAAATACAGTAATATGTATTGAGTTATAGCAAGTTTATAAAATTGTCAGTTAAGTCTAGTTCATATTCATTTATTTATTCATATTTTTTTTATTTCAAACAAACATATGTATATCAATCATATTCTTGACATACATTATAATTCTTATATTTAAATCAATTAAATTCTTTACATTCATCATTCTTACATTTAAATCTGTTTGAAAAGGAGGTTGAAATGTAAACTTATAGAACCCTACCCCTTTCATACATTATATCACTTACATGTTATACTTACTAATTGTACAATAATACTAATTTAGACATAAAACCAAAAAACAAATTAGACAAGACACATAACCCATCTTTCAACAAAATCAAAGACAGAAAAGCAAAATAACCCTTCTTCAAAAGAATGGGCAAAGCAAAATAGCTCATCTTTTTTTCTCTGTATACCCATTTAAGATTTGTTTCTTATATTTCATTTTGAACTGGTTTATATTTTTACTTACTTTTATTTCCGGCTTTTAAACTGTTCCATTACTTGACCCCCGCTATTGTGATAGAACAACTTTAAAAAGTATGGCTAACACTAAGCCTCTTTAAATTTAGTCTTCATTACAAGTTATATCCCCCATCTCTCTCTGTGAGCAAGTTCTGTAATGTGTGAGGTAATAATTTATTTCTTGCTGTAAATAATTTGTGCTGTTTTGTATTTAACCAAGTCTGGGAATTTTACCACCTGTGTTTTAATAAAAAGTTCATTTGTGTGATCCCTATACCCTGAATTATTTATCAATCTGATAGCCTTTTTCTGCATTATACTTATTTTTTGTGTATTACTTATATATGTGTTTCCCCAGACCTCTACACAATAACTCAGATATGGTAGTAGTAGGGTATTGTAAAGTATTTAAAGTGCTTTATGATTTAAAATTTGTTTAGTTTTTCTTAGCACAGCAATGCCTCGTGCCAACTTCCCCATTACATATTTAATGTGTGGTTTCCAACAGATTTTGTTGTCTATGATCACTCCAAGAAATTTTATTTCATTGACTTTTTCAATTTACACATTATCAATACATATTTTACTGATTGTCTTTTGATGACCAAATAGCATAAATTTAGTTTTATTTAAATTTAGTGACAATTTATTTATCCCAAAACTTTTTGTAGTGACTATTTTCTTTGTTTAATCCCTGGTGATGAAAAACGCTGTGCCTGGTTGGGATTGAACGCATACTCCATGATACGTAGAAAAGAAAATACCTTTTTAAGTCCATTTGAGAAAAAACATGAATAAAAACTGGCTATAAATTAGGCAGTGGTATCAAACTTAACGAAAGTATTATGTGTGGTTCCAAACATAACATAAAGTATGGTCAAAACAGTGTGAGAAAACCGTGCAGCATTTTCCACCAACCTCCCTCTAACTCAGCACCATGTCTATATAACCTTTAACCTGATGATGTCACACCATCACAAATACAATGTAAAAATTTTATTATTGTAAAAATTTAATTATTAAATACAAATTCATAACTCATAACCTAATTCTTATTACTAAACTACTACTAAACATGAAATAAAAATAAAAATAAACTTTCAATTATCAAACCCAAAATTCCGAGTTGGTCAGAACAAAATGGCAAAATGGCTGTAACACACTTTTTTAATTTATGTATTTCTTTTGTGGTCACCTCCAAAATCTTTTGCAGTTCTACCCCCGAACAAAAGATATTTGTGTCATCTGCAAAGAACACAAACTTAAATATCTTTGAAACTGCAAATGTCATTTACAGTGGTGTGAAAAACTATTTGCCCCCTTGCTGATTTTTTTATTCTTTTGCATGTTTGTCACACTTAAATGTTTCTGCTTATCAAAAACCGTTAACTATTAGTCAAAGATAACATAATTGAACTCAATATGCAGTTTTTAAATGAAGGTTTACGTTATTAAGGGAGAAAAAAAAATCCAAATCTACATGGCCCTGTGTGAAAAAGTGATTGCCCCCCTTATTAAAAAATAACTTAACTGTGGTTTATCACACCTGAGTTCAATTTCTGTAGTCACCCCCAGGCCTGATTACTGCCACACCTGTTTCAATCAAGAAATCACTTAAACAGGAGCTACCTGACACAGAGAAGTAGACCAAAAGCACCTCAAAAGCTAGACATCATGCCAAGATCCAAAGAAATTCAGGAACAAATGAGAACAAAAGTAATTGAGATCTATCAGTCTGGTAAAGGTTATAAAGCCATTTCTAAAGCTTTGGGACTCCAGCAAACCACAGTGAGAGCCATTATCCACAAATGGCAAAAACATGGAACAGTGGTAAACCTTCCCAGGAGTGGCAGGCCGACCAAAATTACCCCAAGAGCGCAGAGACAACTCATCCGAGAGGCCACAAAAGACCCCAGGACAACATCTAAAGAACTGCAGGCCTCACTTGCCTCAATTAAGGTCAGTGTTCACGACTCCACCATAAGAAAGAGACTGGCAAAAACGGCCTGCATGGCAGATTTCCAAGGCGCATTTTTAAGCAAAAAGAACATTAAGGCTCGTTTCAATTTTGCTAAAAAACATCTCAATGATTGCCAAGACTTTTGGGAAAATACCTTGTGGACCAACGAGACAAAAGTTTAACTTTTTCGAAGGTGCGTGTCCCGTTACATTTGGCGTAAAAGTAACACAGCATTTCAGAAAAAGAACATCATACCAACAGTAAAATATGGTGGTGGTAGTGTGATGGTCTGGGGTTGTTTTGCTGCTTCGGGACCTGGAAGGCTTGCTGTGATAGATGGAACCATGAATTCTACTGTCTACCAAAAAATCCTGAAGGAGAATGTCCGGCCATCTGTTCGTCAACTCAAGCTGAAGCGATCTTGGGTGCTGCTGCAGGACAATGACGCAAAACACACCAGCAAATCTACCTCTGAATGGCTGAAGAAAAACAAAATGAAGACTTTGGAGTGGCCTAGTCAAAGTCCTGACCTGAATCCTATTGAGATGTGGTAGGACCTTAAAAAGGCGGTTCATGCTAGAAAACCCTCAAATAAAGCTGAAATACAACAAATCTGCAAAGATGAGTGGGCCAAAACTCCTCCAGAGCGCTGTAAAAGACTCATTGCAAGTTATCGCAAACGCTTGATTGCAGTTATTGCTGCTAAGGGTGGCCCAACCAGTTATTAGGTTCAGGGGGCAATTACTTTTTCACACAGGGCCATGTCGGTTTGTTTGTTTTTTCCTCCCTAAATAAAAAAAATCATTTAAAAACTGCATTTTGTGTTTACTTGTGTTATCTTTGACTAATATTTAAATGTGTTTAATGATCAGAAACATTTTGTGTGACAAACATGCAAAATGAATAAGAAATCAGGAAGGGGGCAAATAGTTTTTCACACCACTGTATATATATATATATATATATTCTCATCAGAAGTGTCATCTTCCTCATTTACAGCAACACCAGATGTTGTTTGGTCACACTTGCAAAGTCCCTCCACTTGTTTCTGACTTCCTCTGGGCTTCTCTCATACCCATTTCCAGAAGCATAAATTTTTTGTGCGATTTTATTCCATGTTTTTTTGTTTGTCAGAATTTGTAACTGTGTTTTTTAATTTGGAGAAAAGCAAGATTTGATTGTTTCCCAGCTCCTCCAAAAGAACTGCAAGCTCTTTTGTAGTAAATTGTGGTTTCCGATTCATTTTTTCACTTCAACTCTGATTAAAACATGGCTTTATGTAAAGAGACTTATATAGGAAATGATCTTAAGCAAAATAGGTAACAGGTGTTCACAACACAATCCCAGCATCTTCAAAACCCATAATTTATTTTTATTTTAATTGTACTTAAATTATAACTTATAACTAAAAGTTATAGACTTTGTTATTCGAAAAGAGCACATTTAAACTGTGTATGCCTATATATGTTTTATTGTACAAATAATGAATGTTGCGTTAGTGACATTATTACACCACTTCTATGTAACGTCACTGCGAAAGCGCATTGAATGCGAGCCGAAGAGAGAGAAAAAGTAGGGGGTGATATGTGCCTATGGCACTACTCCGCCATTGTATCGAAGAAGAAGAAAAACGACAGATTGAACCAACATGGTTTTAACGATGGAAGTGCGACACAAGTACTATGGTGTCGTGACTAGTTAGTTATTTTCTTCACCGTTGCATCGTACAACGGTGGTTAAGCAAAGAGCTACATCGTTGTATGGG
Organism: Clarias gariepinus; assembly: GCF_024256425.1. Taxonomy (NCBI): domain Eukaryota; kingdom Metazoa; phylum Chordata; class Actinopteri; order Siluriformes; family Clariidae; genus Clarias; species Clarias gariepinus. The sequence continues at coordinate 14,708,456 of NC_071124.1, forward strand.
AAACGCACCCCTGAACGTGCAAGGCAACAGTGCTAACCACTACACCACCATGCAGTAACTGAAGTTGCTGTTGGATTTAATTCCTTAAAATTGCAAAACTTGAGCCTTAAAACATTTAACAGCAAAAATAATAATAATAATAATAATAATAATAATAATGTGAAAGCTAAAAGTAAAAGATTGATGAAAGTTAAAATACTGGTTAATTTCTACAAGCTATCTCTGCTATAGTATAATTTCTTAGTATAAAGCTTCTTACTTAGATATTGTATAATTTTGCCTGTTTTTTAGAAGTTAATTACTGTGTATTTACTGATTCTGTGGTTGAGTTTGTGTTGAGATAAAAACTGTTTCTGATATATTATTCTAACTCTTCTCATGAAAAGGTCTTTACTCATCTTACAGGTCATGTTCTTGTTTTCTGGAAAGCTCATAAATGATTGACTCATCCAAATGGCCTCTGCTGACCTCACGTTCTCATTTTTTATAAGTTTGCTTCATTTTAACTCATAAGTGGTTTGGTAAGGGTATAACTTGTAAATCCTAATAGGATGTGATTATATATATATACACACACACACACCAGGGAAAATAAGTATTTAATCCCCTACAGATTTTCTAAATTTGCCCAAATGAAGAGTCTAATAATAATAATTTTTATCATAGGTTTATGGTAAAGAATTAGGACAGAATATCAACCAAAAATCCAGAAAAAGCACATAATACAAATGTTATGTCGCATTTTAATGAGGGAAATAAGTATCTGATCCCCAAGCAAAACATGACTTAGTACTTGGTAGAGAAACCCTTGCTAGAAAGCACAGTGGGATTTGCACACATCTTGGGATGCATTTTGATCCACTATTCTTTACAGATTTTCTCTAAATGTTTAAGGTTTCTTGCCTGTTTGGCAACTCGAAGTTACAGCTCTCTCTGTGAATTTTTTTATTCGATTAAGGTTTGAAGACTGGCTAGACCACTCCATGACCTTAATGTGCTTATTCTTGAGCCACTTCTTAGTTGCCTTGGCAGTATGTTTAGGGTCATTTTCATGCTGGAAGACCCATCCACAACCCATCTTCAGGATGTTCTCATCCAAAATTTTACAACACATGGCCTCATCCATTGGCCCCTCAGTGCAGCAAAGTCAATCTGTACCTTTAGCAGAGAAACATCCCCAAAGCATAATGTTTCCACCTCCATGCTTGACTGTAAGGATGGTGTTCTTAGTGTCATAGTCAGCATTTTTCTTCCTCAGAAAACAGCAAGTCAAGTTGATGACATAGAGCTTAATTTTGCTCACATCTGACCACAACAGTTTATCCAGTTTAACAGTTTATTTATGTCTCTGTTCATTGGAAAACCTCAGACGGGTCTGTACATGTGTCTTCTTGAGGAGGGGAAGCGTTGCTGCACTATATATATTGTGGCGTGGGCGGGGCGGCGGCTGACGACCAGCATGCCTTGCGGGGATGTCGGTGTGTGTTCACCATATTGGGGAAAGGTGTTTGGGTTGGTGGCTTCGGCCCTGTTGTGTGTGAGGGGGGTGTGTGACGTGTGAAATGTGCTCCAGTTCAAGCTAGTGCTGAATTGGATGTAGGCTCCTGAGTGAAGGTGCTGCTCATGCCTTACATGCTGTGTGCTTAATAAAGTACTCCCAGCCATTGCATTGGGTAGCAAATAAGCTCACTCGTCTCTCCAGCATTCTTCCCGGCGTAAAAACGCTACATTGGTGTCAGAAGTGGGATGGAGAATAACGGGTTTGAGCGCACAAAGGAGGACCTTCTAAAAATCCAAGCGGGCCGCCGAGTAGCGGAGTGACTACTCGCGCAGAAGAAGCGCTTTCCTGGTGGAGCTAGCGCGAGCACACCACGTCAACCAACGCGGAGCAGGAAGCAGAAAATCCCGATCCAGCTCCGTGCGCCGTTAGCCGACAAAGCGACCTGCCGCTGCGCGAGGCTGAGCGCGCTGAGCCCGCTGAGCCCATATTGGCGGCACATCGCGGCGGAAGAGCCGAGCGACCGCCCGCAGCTCAATGGCGCTCGGTTCGTGAACCTAGCCGGGAACAGGGCTACCCGTCGCGGCTAGGCAACGAGCAGCTCTCCGACGTTTCACGGCGAGGCGACGGCGCGGGTGACCGTAAGGAGGCGCTGCGCGAGGTCGCCCGCTGAGCGACCGCCCGCAGCTCAGTGGCGCTTGGTAGGTGAACCTAGCCGGGGACAGGGCTACCCGTCGCGGCTAGGCCTCGACACCGCTTCCGAGATTCCGCGACGACGCCGAGGCCAGGGACCGCCGGACTACAACTGCAACGTTCTCAGGCCTGAGGGACAGCCGGACTACCGCTTCAACGTTCTCAGGCCTGAGGGACAGCGTACACCAGCAGCCGCTAACCTAGCGCCGGGTGGACGGTTGGGGAACCCTGCGGGGCTTTACATCGACTGTGTGCCGGACGGCGTCGTACTGCGGGCGCTCGTGGACACCGGCTCCACTGTTTCCCACGGGTTGTGGAACTGTGAACCGCTCATCGCCAGGCAGAAGGGCCCCACCCAGCGCTCGCGGGCACCGCTGCAAGACTTTTGGGTGGGGGCACCTATGGGGCGAATGGGCATGGACACTCACAGCCAGCTCGGCTCTCTGATGTCATCTACCGGGTGCGGTTGGCAGGGCGGGCACGAGTTTTGCCCCACCGGGACCGCCTTGCGCCTCACCAGCCGCACGCCGGGGAACCATCGAACTCTGGAGGCCGGACCGCCTCAGGACTACATTCGCGTTCACCCCTCACCTGCCAAAGGACGCCGGCGTTCCCACCGCCAGCGCCGACCGCCTCCACGCCTCCGAAACGGAGTTCGTCATGGTGACCAGGGACGGTCACAGCTCAGGTGGGGGCAGTGTGGCGTGGGCGGGGCGGCGGCTGACGACCAGCATGCCTTGCGGGGATGTCGGTGTATTCACCATGATGGGGAAAGGTGTTTGGGTTAGTGACTTCGGCCCTGTTTGTGTGTGTGTTGGGGTGTGACGTGTGAAATGTGCTTCAGTTCAAGCTAGTGCTGAATTGGATGTAGGCTCCTGAGTGAAGGTGCTGCTCATGCCATACCTGCTGTGTGCTAATAAAGTACTCCCAGCCATTGCATTGGGCAGCAAATAAGCTCACTCGTCTCTCCAGTATTCTTCCCGGCGTAAAAACGCTACAATATATACATATATATATATATATATATATATATATATATATATACAGTACACACACACATATATCTAAATATTTAGATATTTATATATACATATAAATGACGAGAGAGAGAGAGAGAGAGAGAGAGAAAGAACCCGCCTCTGCCACTCTGTGTTACTGTTGGCATCTTATGCTAAAGTATTTGTTAATATGCACATTCTCTAAGGAGCTCATGCATCAGTGAGCCTCCACCTGTGCTGTCTCGCCTGGCTGACCTTCCAGCTGTCTGTCAAACTAAGAGAAGGAGAGAGATGACTAGCCCATGCCTTTATGACAGCAGAAAGATAGATATGTCTCAGCTCTTGTAAGCCCTGAGCTTCAGGCAATCATAAGTTTAGGATTTTCACTGATCCGTTTCTCCCATCTTGACCATCTTTCAACACTCACTGAGGTCAACTCACCTGCAAGATTGATCATTAATGAACCTTGATCTGCCTCCATGTCCAGACTTGAACCCAAGCCCTAAAGTGAAGATCTCTATGATGCATGCAGCTTTAGGCATGTTTTAGATAGCTTCTCTTAAAACTTCTAAACATTCTAAAGGCCTTACTTCAGATATAGGTTCAAAGCTCAGGGTCAGGGTTCAGAAAAACGAGACCAGTAAGCCTTCATAAAAGAGCAGATGCTGGACAAGTAGTAAGGAACATTTATGAAAGCTTAACTGTTAGCATGGTGTCAAATGTTTAACAATTTTTTTTATTATTGGTTTAAAAGGGTCTCTATTCGACAATGTGCTCTTTTTTTTTTTACAAGCTTTATATTTTGGGCAGTAAGGAGATCTGCATAAGAATTTTTAAAAAGTAGGCCTTTTTATATCTGGATATAGTAGATTTATTTGGGCAAGATGGATGAGATGTATCCAATAAAAAAAGGAAAAAATAATACTTAGTAAAGGCAGCATGGTGGCGTAGTGGGTAGTACTTTGGCCTTGTACCTCCAGGGTCGAGAGTTTGAATCCTGCCTCTAGGTCTGTGTGTGGAATGCATGGATTTTGCATGTTCTCCCTGTGCTTAGTGGGCTTTCTTCAACAATCCAAAAACATGCAGATTAGTTTAGTTGGCATTCCCAAATTGCCTGGTGTGTGTGTGTGTGTGTGTGTGCCCTGTGACAGATTGGCACCCTGTCCTGGGTGTATCTTGCCTTGTGTTTTAAGTCTCCTAGGAATGGCTCCAGGCCCCCGCGACTCTCTACACAGGATAAGAGGTAGAAAAAAATATTAAATGAAGAAATTAAATAAATTTAAAAGTTATACAATTTTATAAAATGCTTTATTTAAAACATGATCAAAGAAAAATAACCTGTCAGATTTCAAAATCCAAAAGCTATCCAAAACACATGAGAAATTTTCAATTTACCTTACCACAACATGCAGGGGCATCACTAAAGATTTACGTACTAGGGGGTTTGGTGGGACTATCTATCCATCTATCCATCCATCCATCCACGGTTTGTATTACACATGTGCTCTTTTTTCCCTCGGCTTTCCGGCGCAAAGCGTCACACAGTTTACAACAAAGCGTCACACAGTTTACAACAAACTCTAGAAATTCAAGTAAATGGACAAAAAATTAAAAATGTAAACCTAATAAAATATTTAGGTCTAATACTTGATTCGAACCTTGGTTTTAAAAGTCATATAAAAAACCTTGGTAATAAAGTAAAATTTAATTTGATGAATTATAAACATATTAGAAATTCATTAAATACAGAGGCCTCAAATACCTATTTCAACACTATGATTGTTCCACATTTTTTGTATTGCATGTCTAGTTGGTCTCAGGCGTGTAAAACATCGTTAAAACCACTTGAATCATTATATAAAAGGGCCATAAAAATTCATGATAAAAAATCTCGATTATATCATCATTGTAAAGTACAAAGTAAATATAATTTTTTGAGCTTCGAAAATCTTATTAAATATAATCAAATTTCTGCTTTGTTTAAAATAATCCATAACATCGCTGCTTCCCCTTTGAAAAAGTTTTTCACACTAAATTCGGAGAGAATTCCTAGAACCACACGGTCGACAGTTAGAGGAGAGTGCAGCGTTACAAGATGCAAAACTGCATATGGTCAACAATCTTTCTCTTATAAAGCAGTGAGCCTTTGGAACACTCTTCCAAATGAAATTATTTCATGCACAAATTATTGTACTTTTACACGCCTGACCAAACAGTGGTTATTATCAAAGCAAATTTATATGCACTAAATGATTGTGATATGAATGCTGTAAATTGTGAGTGAGTGAACTAAATGTTGATAGAAAGTGCTTTTATGAGTTTCTATGTATTTTTCTGTATACATTTGATAAGCTTTTGTAAGTGTAACAACAACCTGTCCAGGGACTGCGGGTGGAAATTAGCATTTTTGCTATAACCTGGCACATGACATCTCTTCTTATTTTAGACTAATGTTGTTTGTACATTGTCCCTGATCAAATAAATAAATAAAAAAATAATAATAATATAAAAAAAACCCACCATAATTAAGCGACCACTTTGATTTCAAGCACAAGAAAGGCAACAGCTTTATTATGCAAAGGTGTTCCTCCAATTAAAAACAACTAGTTTGAGATATATATCTGCTTGTCTTTTTTGAAATACACTAGAATCCCCCATCCCAACCCGCTGTTAAAAAAAAGTAACTCTGTTTACTTTTACTCTAAGTAAATTTTTAATGAGCTACTACACGCCACAATTTCTCTGCATTTCTTGGTTTTGCCTCAGAAACAGCATTTTTAATGTCACCCCACAAGTTTTCTATTGGATTAAGGTCTGGGGATTGGGCTGGCCACTCCATAACGTCAATCTTGTTGGTCTGGAACCAAGATGCTGCTTGCTTACTGCTGTGTTTGTGGTCGTTATCTTGTTAAAAACACCCATTTTAAGGGCATTTCCTCTTTGGCATAAGGCAACGTGACCTATTTAAGTATTCTGATGTGCTCAAATTAATTCATGATCCCTAAAACGTGATAAATAGGCCCAACACCATAGTACGAAAAGCATCCCCATATCATAATGCTTGTGCCTCTATGCTTCACTGTCTTCACAGTGTACTGTGGCTTGAATTCAGTGTTTGGGGGTCGTCTGACAAACTGTCTGCGGCCTCTAGACCCAAAAAGAACAATCTTGCTTTCATCAGTCCAAACTATTGCACTATTTCACTTTAGGTCAGTCTCTTCAGCACATGTCTTTTTTTTAACAATGGGACTTTGCGGGGGCTTCTTGCTGATAGCTTGACTTCACATAGCCATCTTTTAATAGTAACAGTAATTGTAATATTAATGTTCTTTGAGTCAATTTTTATATTCTTCAATCCATTCAAATGGTAGTTTTCCATATTCCTTCAAGTCTTTCTGGTTTTGGTCTCCATTTTAAAGCTTAAAAATTATTTGGTAACATTTTAGCAGAGCAACCTATCTTTTTCTGCACTTCTTTGTATGTTTGCCCATCTCTAATCAACTTTTGAATCAAAGTATGCTGTTCTTCTGCACAATGCCTGGACAACCCATTTCACTCTGATTTTTAGAGAGGAATGCACAGGACAACATTTTCTGCATTTATCCTTAAATAAGGGGAACTTGTTTGACACCTGTTTTTCACAGAATAATTTTCCTCTCTAATTGAACTTCACACTGTACAGTAATTATTTTTCTTTACTTATATTGAACTAATAACACATTTAGCACATTTTTCTTCAAGTTGTAATTCAAAATAGAATGTAAAATTTAATTAATGTAAAAATATTAGTATGGCTATGGAGCTTTACTCATTTTCTTCAACACACTGCTATTATTTTGAACACAACTGTTCTTTTACTTGGGTAGATTTTTATAATGGTAACTTTACCTGTGCTTCAGTCAAATTTCACTGAAGTAACAGCACTTCTACCTAAGTTAAATAGTTTATTAATCTTTCCACCTCTGCCTTTTTGCTCATTTTATAACTGAAGTACTGCCATATTCCACCTCCAGATTGACAAATTAAAAAGCAAGGAGAATATGTCAAGTAGTATAAATGAATGTATATAATTTTTGACACTGCTATCAGCCTTGTGCTTTAAAAAAAAAGCCAGATCAAATTGTCAATTTGCATAGTAAAAGTACAGATTATTTTAACATGCTAATATAGTACCATTTTTAACACTCTAGTATTTCTTGCTTTTTTAAGTACCTGTATACCATGAATCTCTGGCTTTAGAGTTTTTATTATTATTTATTTCATATTCCGAAAGGTTGGTAAGATATAATTATTGTGAAAGTCTTAAAAAAAAAAAGAGAGAGAGGCTTAGTCAGGTGCAAATGCAGTTTAGTGTTTCTACGTGTATCATTACGGTGCATCTGGAAAGTATTCACAGCACAACACATTTTGTTATGTCACAGCCTTATTCTAAAATTAATTAGATTATTTTTCCCCCTTAAAATTCTACACACAACACCCCATAATGACAACATGAAAAAATGTTACTTAAGATTTTAGCAAATTAATGAGAAAAAAAAAAAAGAGAAAGCACATATACATAAGTATTCACAGCCTTTGCTCTGACAGAATTAGATCGGGTACTTGAGATTCTTGAGGTTTACTGAGCTACGCCGGGCATTTGACTCCGATTCAGAAGGTCCCAGGTTCAAACCCCACAACTACCAAGTTGCCACTGTTGGGCCCTTGAGCAATGCCCTTAACCCTCAACTGCTTTGATGTATAATGAGATAAAAATGTAACTCGCTCTGGATAAGGGCGCCTGCCTAAATGTAAATGTTCTTTGTCACCTCCCTGACTAAGTCCCTTCTCCCCGATTGCTTAGTTTAGATGGCTGGCCAGCTCTAGGAAAAGTCCTGGTGGTTTTAAACTTCATCCACTTATGGATGAGGAAGGCCACCTTCAAAGCAGCAGAATTTTTTGTAACCTTCCCCATATTTGTGCGTCAAGATACTCCTGTCTCAGAGGTCTAATTTTTTGAGATACAGAATTTTGTGTTTTAATTAGCTGTAAGCCATAATTATTAAAGTTAAAAGAAATAAAAACTTGAAATATATCAGTCTGTATAATTAATCCATATAACATATGAGTTATACTTTTTGAATTGAATATTCTATTGTGCCATTAAGTAAGCCACCTGTCAAACATACAATGCCTTGTAAAGTAAAAAAAAAAAAACTTGGAAAAGAGAAAACAATGGCTCTTGTTTAATTCACAGAGAAAGGATAAGATGGGAAAGAGTTATCTATTTGAGTGTGAATTGGCTTGTTCTGAAGAGTTGATGCACTCTGAGCAGAAGAGACAGATAAGATGGATGAGGTATATAAATATGGTAATCCCTATCCTGTTCTTCTAATGGAGCCCACTCTGATAAGTGCCAGTTTGTGCCAGGAATGTCATGTGGAGGTAAGCAGACCTCAAACTCAGTGACATTTACTCATTTACATCACAGAGAAAATGCATATTGAATAAGACGCTTCCTGTCTACTGTATATAAAATAATCAGCCATAACATTATAAACACCTGCTTGTAGGTCATCATTGTGCACCCAAAAAAATTATCTGATCCATTGAGGCATGGGCTACATAATCCTGTACAATATGACGTGGGGCCTACATGGATTGTTTGATTCCAGCACCAGTTTACCCTGTGAACTCTTTCATATTTCTCATCCTGAACAATTCTTGCAGCCTAACATGGTGCATGAAAAGAAAACATTTGCAATCATTAAACTTAAATTAAACACTTAAAGTTGCATAATAAAAATCACAAAAAAAAACAACATAGGTATGCTTAATAGGGAAAGTAAGACCATTTCCATATACACACAATTTAATGAGAACTTATGGGATTGGGACAAAATTACTGTTTGTTAATAAGAGTACCACTTGTTACTGAGATTAGAAAAAAAGGCTTCAATTTGTTAAGGGGCATAAAGATTGAACATCAGAGCAATAGAAAAGGGTTATGTGGTCTGATCAAAGTAAGAAGGGAAGCATATGAAGCATTAACCTGTAATGTATAGTGCCCACTTTATATATACAAACACAGGGACTACCTGTGTGTGTGTGTGTGTGTGTGTGTGTGTGTGTGTGTGTGTGTGTGTGTGTGTGTGTGGGTGCGTCTCAATAAATTAGAATGTTGTGAAAAAGTTAATTTATTTCAGTAAATCAACTGAAATTGTGAAACCTATGTGTATAAAATAAATTCAGTGCACACAGACTGAAGTAATTTACGTCTTTGGTTCTTTTAATTGTTATGATTTAGGCTGACATGACAGTTCAGTTACTTGAAGGGATGTTAAATATTCTATGTCTATAGCTAAAGTCTATCTTTTTTGCTCCAGATCCATTTTTATTGTGGTATCAACTCGCCTCATAATATATGCATCGTGCAACCCTAATAGTTTCATCATTGAGTCATTAAATAATATTAGATTTTCATCCTTCCACTTTATCACAACCAGTCAACACTATTGTTTAAGTACAAAAAATGTATGCATACAGATAACTGATGATCCAGCAATCCATCTTGCGCACATTTTTTCTGCCTCTGGTGTTAAAAGCAACCTCGGTCTCTGTCTGTCTGCTTTGTCTGGGTGTTTGCTAAACTCCCTCTAAATTTCATGCTGAGATTGAACTATGACAGCAGGAGTTTAACATCCCCTTGTCACTGCTAGACTGACAAATCAGGTGAAAATCATCCAGACTGCTTTGTGAGAAAATGAAAAGGTATTCAGCCGAAGCTGTCACATTTTCATGAAGTGCCAGATTAGAATGCACCTACCTGAAAGTGTTCTTGCTGGTCAGCTGCTTTCTAACTCCTTGTGACGACAAATCTGTGTAAGAGAGGGTAAAAGTGCAAGGAAGAGTGGGTGGGAGAGAGAAAGAGAGATCGGGTCTTCTTCAAACAGGATAGCATTTATGTATTTTACTGACTTTTTCACTGAAAAAAGTGTCACTGAGAAAAATGAAAAAAAGGATAGTATGACTGAATAAATGTGAGAGAAAGTAAATAGATTATATGGGGAAAAAACTAACAGAACAATTAGGAGGAAAAACAGCATATAGATGAAACACACCAGCTTGCCACAAGGAACACTCAAAAATAAATTTTACTTTGATGAATAATATCATCCACATACAGTACATCTTCAATCCACTGGCAAAGGCTAAAGTCATTTTAATAAGAATCTCATCGCTGTTTCCTCACTTGACTGATCTTTGTTTATGCTTACATTAGTGTGAAAACTAACACTTATTTTATTCAGTCCGTTCTGTTGGATGAATTTCTTTTTATTAAATAAATTTTTAAATGATGTCTGCCATCATGTGTATAGAGCATCCAATCAGCATAATCTGATTAGATGAGCGGCATTCTTTAAGTGCTGATACAGAGCATACCAACAGTAGGATTTTTAACTACATTACAGGCATTCTAAAAAGCAATTACTCTGTTAGCATTACTGCCAACAGTTAATGGCGGCTGTTGGTCGCCAACATGGGTGAGAGTAGGTCAGTATGGGTTACAGTATTGAAAAGAGGGGAGAGTCACTGGAGCAGTTTTAGCAAGAAAATACATCTTGTTTTGTTCATCCCTTACACAATCTACAATGCAAATTACCTTTTAATAAAAGGCTGAATCCCAAATACCTCTCTAATCTCTCCTCCAGGGTAGTAGTTGGTGTGTGAAACAAGGGAATCCAACTGCATTCCACATCTGCTTTCCATTCTATGCTGTTTGAGATTCAACCACAGAACCTGGGAAGTTATCTGACATTCGCAGAACAACTGTTCTATACAAAATGTTCCTTTTTCAGGACTGTCCATTAGCTCTATGGTTTATTCTCACCATATTTTGGCTATATTAGTCTATACCAGCTAGACTTTAAAGCTACTTTTATCACTTCACCATCTCTGCCTGTCATGGTTAGTTAGTTCCACCAGAGCAAAACATATCAAAAGCATCCACTGAAGGTGCCCATACAAGAAAAACTGCCTGTGCCCTGTAACAGAGCATAGCACTATTCCTCTCAATGTTTGGTGTCTGTGAGATCAAGTATGTAGAGGATAGGGTCATTTATATTCAACCAAATAAAAAAAGGCCTTTAAGAATTAAGGATTAGGCTACAATAACATCCACTGAGTTTTGCAGCCCACTTCTCATATTACTCAGGCCATGTTCACACGTAGCTGGGTATTTTTAAAAATGAAGATTTTTTTCTGCTTTTTGGCCTTTCATCCACATGCAAACACAGTTTTGGTCATTGAAAATGGAGCCTTTGAAAAACTCCTTCCAAAGTGAGGATTTTCCAAAACTCTGTTTTCAGTGATGTTTGAACAGGCTTGTTGGCTTGTTGTACTTTCACATTGTGTGCTGATAACGTCATTGTGTGCTAGTCTCCATGATTTGACATCAGCTTTGTTTATAAGGATATTTTGTGCAATGAAGGACTTGCGTACAGTAAACTAGTGACTGTGTTAATGTTGCTTCCTGGGTTTTTTACGTGCGTTTACATACAAGAGCAGTTACTCGCACACTACATTAACGAACAGAGGTGCCTGAATGTACTACAAAGCTCACTGCTGAGTAAACTCTAAAAACACACACCCCGCAGAAAGCAATGGCGGTTTTAGATGGTTGGTGGTGTAGGTCAGTGTGTTTGTGCTTGTGTTGATTAGTCAGTCCAGTCTTAATGTTTTGAGGTAGTTAATTTAAGTAATTTAAGCTGAGTGATAATGTTTGTTTGTTTGTGTGTGTGTGTGTGTGTGTGTGTGTGTGTGTGTGTGTGTGTGTGTGTGTGTGTGTTTATCAGTACAGTCACTTTTTATTGAGAAGACGGATAGCTTGTGGAAAAAAGCTGTTGCACAGTCTGGATGTGTGTGCCCGAATGCTTCGGTACCTTTTTCCAGATGGCAGGAGTGTGAAATGTGCGTGAGAGGGGTGTGTCTGATCAGCCACAATGCTGGTGGCTTTGCGGATGCAGCGTGTGCTGTAGATGTCCTTAATAGAGGGGAGAGAGACCCCGATGATCTTCTCTGCTGTTCTCACTATCCGCTGTAGGGTCTTGCGGTCTGATATGGCACAGTTCCCAAACCAGACAGTGATGCAGCTGCTCAGGATGCTCTCGATAGTTCCTCTATAGAAGGTGGTCAGGATCGGTGGTGGAAGCTGGGCCTTCCTCAGTCTTCTTAGAAAGAAGAGACGCTTGTCTTGTCAACATTCAGAGACAGGTTGTTGTCTACACCAGTCTGTTAGTCTCTGCATGTCCTCTCTGTACGCTGACTCGTCGTTCTTGCTAATGGCACCCACCACAGTCGTGTCAACAGTGAACTTAATGATGTGATTCGAACTGTGTGTTGCTACACAGTCGTGAGTCAGCAGTGTGAACAGCAGGGGACTGAGAACACAGCCTTGTGGGGCCCCAGTGCTCAGTGTGGTAGAGCTGGAGGTGCAGTTCCTGATCCATACTGACTGAGGCCTTCTGGTCAGAATGTCCAGGATCCAGTTGCAGAGGGAGGTGTTCAAGCCCAAAAGGTTCAGCTTCCCGATCAGTTGTTAGGGGATGATAGTGTTGAATGCTGAGCTGAAATTTATGCACAGCATTTGAACATATGTGTCCTTCTTGTCAAAGTGTGTGAGGGCAAGATGGAGTGTAGTAGTGATGGCATCGTCCATTGAGCGGTTAGGACGGTACGCAAATTACAGTGGGTCCAGTGAGGGAGGCAGCAGGGTCTTGATGTGTCTCATGACGAGCCGCTCAAAGCACTTCATGATGGTGGGTGTAAGTGCAATGGGTCGGTAGTCATTGAGACAGGGTAACAGAAGACTTCTTGGGCACGGGTACGATGTTGGTGGCCTTGAAGCACGTGGGAACGACAGCGCTGCTCAGAGAGATGTTGAAGATGTCGGTAAGAACATCTGCCAGCTGTTCCGCACAGTCTCTGAGCACTCTGCCTGGGATGTTGTCTGGTCCAGCAGCTTTATGTGGGTTAACTCTTCGTAGAGTTTTCCTCACATCAGCTGTAGTGAGACACAGCACCTGGTCGTTCGGAGAAGGGGTGGTCTTCCTCGCCGCCACGACGTGACGAACTGGTCTTTTTAACCTAATTACATCCCCTGTTATAGTGAACTTCCAGTTGCACATGATGCAGATAAATCCCTGCTATCCATTTACCCAAATAAGGATGGGTTCCCTGTTGAGTCTGGTTCCTCTCAAGGTTTCTTCCTATTACCATCTCAGGGAGTTTTTCCTTGCCACTGTCGCTGTCGTCCTCAGCTTGCTGATCGGGGACAGTCTTATCATTTTGATTCATACGCGTTCACATCTAATACAAACCTAAATAATACTTTTGATTGTGTAAAGCTGCTTTGCGACAATTGAATTGAATCAGACCCGGTCAGACTTCTAAACCGGTAATGACTTTTGTCTATGCTTCTGAATGGCCCTATCTGTTTTTAACAAGTAGGTTGTGTGGACAGAATTATATATATAAAAAAAAAAGTAAAATTCAATTCAATTCAATTCAATTTTATTTGTATAGCGCTTTTAGCAATTTTCATTGCCGCAAAGCAGCTTTACACAGTCAAAAAAAATTATTTAAGTTTGTATGAAATGTGAATTTGTATGAATCAAAATGGTCAGTTTGTCCCTGGTGAGCAAGCCGAGGGCGACAGTGGCAAGAAAAAACTCCCTGAGATGGTAATAGGAAGAAACCTTGAGAGGAACCAGACTCAACAGGGAACCCATCCTCATTTGGGTGAAACAGAAAGCAGTAAATGATTTGCATTTATACAGTGTGTAGGGTGGGAGGCAGTTCAGCTATAATAGCTGATGTTAATTGATGTTAATATGGAGTCCAGGTAGTTATTGAAGACCCAGGTAGACTTGTAAGAAGTTCCAGTCATGAACTATCGAACTGTCAAGTCCCCAGAGAAACAGTTGCCAACACCAGTCAAGGCCAGAACCGTCTTCTAGGTAGAGAGAACCATCCCCAGACACCAGACGCATCCCGGAGAGACACACGGGGCATCCATGTGACGAGATCTTCAGCCAGAAGCGGAGCACCAGGATGGGTCAGACAGGTACGGAGGGCAGAGGGAGTCTGGATCACTGGCAGCTCAGGAACGACATGTGTAGCTCGACAGAGAGAGAGAAAGAGTGAAAGGGGAAGACAGGAGGAGAGAAGAAAGAGAAAGAGGGGGGGGGGAAGAAGAAGAGGAGAGATGGCAGTTAGGTATGGTCACAGTCACACAATGTATAATGTGAATGTATATTAACTGTAGAGAGCAAGCAGAGACTCCGGCAGGACTAACTATGACAGCATAACTAAAAGGGAGAGCCAGAAGGAAACACAGACATGAGGGCTTCCTGACATGTAAAGCAAACAATCACCTCACCGTCAGCAAACCTGAGTGATCAATGAGAGTGAGGAAGACAGCATCCAAACATACCAGTTCACCATAATACTCTACGTCCATGAGACCCCCAGATCTGCTCCTTTACCTAAGGCTAATCTATTTATAAAAATGCTTGGCTAAATAAATAGGTTTTTAGCCTGGACTTAAACACTGAGACTGTGTCTGAGTCCCGAACACTATTTGGAAGACTATTCCATAATTTTGGGGCTTTGTAAGAAAAAGCTCTGCCCCCAGCTGTATTTTTCATGATACGCGGTACTGACAAGCAGCCTGCATCCTTTGATCGAAGTAGGCGTGGCGGATCGTAAGACACTAGCAGTTCGCTCAGGTACTGCGGCGCGAGACCATTTAATGCTTTATATGTCAAGAGTAGTATTTTAAAATCAATGCGAAATTTCACAGGGAGCCAATGGAGTGAAGATAAGATAGGGGTGATGTGCTCATATCTTCTGGTTCTAGTGAGGACTCTCGCTGCTGCATTCTGGACTAGCTGAAGCTTATTTATGCATCTAGCTGAACAACCAGACAGTAAGGCATTACAATAGTCCAACCTAGAGGTAATAAAAGCATGAACTAGTTTTTCTGCGTCGTTTTAGCGATCCTGGCAATATTTCTGAGGTGAAAGAATGCTATCCTGGTAATATTATCTACATGTGCTTCAAATGAAAGGCTGGAATCAATGATCACACCAAGGTCTTTTACTGTTGCATTTAATGGAACAGAAAGGCCATCTAAAGTTACAGTGTGATCTAAAATTTTACTCCCAGCTGTATGCGGTCCTATGACTAGAACTTCTGTCTTATCCGGATTTAGCAGAAGGAAGTTAATTAGCATCCAATTTCTTATGTCCTGCACACATTGCTCAACTTTAGTAAGCTGTTTTTTCTCATCAGGTTTTGCTGAGACATATAACTGTGTATCGTCAGCATAACAATGAAAACTAATACCATGCTTACGGATTATGTTGCCCAGAGGAAGCATGTAAAGGGAAAAAAGCAGTAGACCTAAAACTGAACCCTGCGGAACACCAAACTCCACTAGAGAACATGCAGAATAATCACCATTTAAGTCTACATACTGATAACGATGGGTCAGATAGGATCTGAGCCAGGAGAGGGCTGTACCCTTAATTCCTACTACATTTTCTAATCTGTGAAGAAGAATAGTATGATCAACGGTGTCAAAAGCTGCACTGAGGTCAAGTAATACAAGCATAGTTACACAACCCTGATCAGAGGCCAATAGAATGTCATTTACTACTTTAACGAGTGCTGTCTCTGTACTGTGATGAGGCCTAAATCCTGACTGATACAGTTCATGTATGCCATTTCTATGTAGATATGAGCATAGCTGCTCCGCTACTATCTTTTCCAGAATCTTAGAGATAAAGGGGAGGTTTGATATTGGCCTGTAACTGGACAGCTGACAGGGGTCGAGGTCAGGTTTCTTAATTATTGGTTTGATAACTGCTAATTTAAAAGATTTTGGAACATAACCAAAGCTGAGTGAAGAATTAATTATTCTCAACAGGGGTTCTGTTATTGCTGGTACTATCTGTTTGAGAAAATATGTCGGTACAGGATCTAATATACAGGTTGATGAATTTGAAGAAGAGATGAGTGAAATTAGTTCATTCTCTTCAAGGGGAGTAAAGTATTCTAGGTTCTGATCTGACATGGCTAGATTAACATCTGCATCAATTACATTGTTCGGTTTCAAAACCTCAATTTTATGCCTAATATTTACAGTACAATTTTATTATTAAAAAAGTTCATGAAGTCCTCACTATTGCATGATGTTGTTGTGGAGATTTCTGCAGTGGTCTTATTTCTGGTTAATTTGGCTACAGCATTAAATAAGAATCTGGGATTATTTTTGTTATTTTCTATAAGAGTGGAGAGATATGTTGATCTAGCTACACTAAGAGCTTTTCTATAGTTCAGGATGCTCTCCTTCCATGCTATTTGAAATACTAGTAATTTAGTTTGACGCCATTTACGTTCTAATTTCCGAGCGGTCTGTTTTAAAGTGCGCGTGTGATCATTATACCAGGGAGCAAGTTTCTTATCTCTAATAATTTTTCTTTTAACTGGAGCTACATTATCTAAGGTATAGCGAAATGTTGACTCTAAATATTCAGTCGCCTGATCAAGTTCTGTGGGGTCAGACGGTGATCTAATCGAAGTTGGGAACTCTGGGAGATTACTGATAAAACTCTGTTTGGTAGTTAATGTGAATGTACGTTTGATACGGTAGCGCGGCGCTGTGCGTACATTATTACTGTGACACACTTGAATTGAGACAAGATAGTGATCTGAGATAACTTCAGATAGTGAAATTGTAAATACATTTCTTATACTTAATCCGAATAATATTATTAAATCTAAAGTGTGACCTGCTTTATGAGTGGGTCCTACTACACACTGATTTACTCCTACCGAGTCCAGTATGGACATAAATGCTGTTCTCAGAGGGTCTTCTGGGTTTTCAAAATGAATATTAAAATCTCCAGCAATTAACACTTTGTCTACAGAAACGACTAGGGTTGAGAGGAAATCTGCAAATTCACTAAAGAAATTCAGAGTACGGCCCTGGAGGTCTGTAAATGACAATTAGCGGGATCTACTGAGCTTACTTAATATAGTTAAATACACTTATGTTACTAAAAAGAATTTCAAATGAATTAAATTTGTGTCCGTGTTTTTGTACAATAGTCAAATTATCATTGTGAATAACTGTGACGCCTCCTCCTCTACCAGTTAACCGGGGCTGGTGTATGTAGCTGTATCCAGGAGGACTAGCTTCATTTAGAGCCACATACTTGTCCTGTTTAATCCAGGTTTCTGTTAAACAGAGTATATCAAATTTCTGATCTGTGATAATTTCATTAACTATAACTGCTTTAGATGCAAGAGATCTAATATTTAACAGGCCTACCTTCAGATCAGAGGTGCCGGCTGCGCATTCAGTATGATCTGAGTTTGTGGTCTTTATGTTAATTAAATTACTAAAACAGACTTTCTGAGTCTTTCTAAATTTGTTTTTAGCTCGGGGAACAGACACAGTCTCAATAGAGTGAACCCTGGGTGACGACTCTTTGCAGCTAGCAGACGGTTGGTTTAGCCTGTCTGTCTGCTCCCTGGCCTGGGCTCTGGATTGTCACTGATTAACTAGGCCTCTTCTGAGACTATGAGCTATACTACAGGAAATGAGAGCAGCACCTTCCCGAGTGGGATGGATAGCGTCCCGCCCTAACAGGCCAGCTTTGTCCTCAAAGGTCTTCCAATTATCAATAAAGCCCACGTTGTTTTCGGAGCACCACCTGGACATCCAGCGGTTCAGCGACCATAACCTGCTGTAAGTTATGTCACCACGTCTCATTGGGATGGGACCAGAGCATACTACTCCATCGGACATCGCCTTCGCTAATTTAAACACCTCTATAAAGTTACTCTTACTAACCTCTGACTGACGAAGGCATATATCATTAGCTCCAGCATGTACCACTATCTTGGAGAACCTGTGCTGTCCTAGAGCCCTAAGATTACCTGCTATGTCCGGTGCTCTGGCGCCCGGGATACACCTAACCACTGCCGCTGGCACCCCTAAAGGCCTAGCTAATTTCACGTGTCTCATTATAGAGTCTCCTATAACCAGAGCTCTTTCAGGTTTCTCAGCGTTTGCATCACTGAGGAGAGCAAACCTGTTGGACACGTGAAGCGCAGAAGAGGTGTGCTCCGGTGGGCTAGCCTTAGCGTTAGCTTTGGCTGAACGAGTATGCCGCCGAGTCGTCACCCACTCGCCCCGCTGTGAGGGCTCTAATGCCGGAGTCGGGGGCTGGTTATCTCCGCCTGCGGCACCCAGACTGTCCGCTACAGGAATAACACTGCTCTCACACTCTCTAACCCTCTCTAAAGTCTGGATGCGCTCCTCTAACGCTGATATCTTCTCCGTCAGAGTGCTCACTAACACACACCTATCACAAATAAAATTATTACTAACGACGGAGGAAGAATGTCTAAACATCCTGCACTCTACACACTGAACAAGCTGAATATTGGACATGATAACGTACCTGAGTCAGAGTTTTAGTTGTTTGGAGCTGAATTCCGTTTGTTGTTCTTAGAAGAAGAAACTCGCGCGTTCTCTAAAAAGCGCAGAAAAAGGCGAAGCCAAATAGTATGAGATGTAAAAACTAGTTGCTATTAATATTATTATTGTATAAGTGAAAAAAGTATGTAATTTAAACGCAAACGCAAACTTTCGCGGCAACGATACAAAAACCGCAATGTCTGTTTTTTAAAATACCCAGCTACGTGTGGACATGGGCTTAGTTTCAACAGTGGAAAATTCTGTGACTAGCCTACTGGTAAAGCGCCTGGACTGCAAGGTGCACCTCAGCTTGTATTTTAGTTAAACTACCTTGCTTTGACATTGTGAAAAAAAGTACTTTAATTATCAAGCGAAATTCATCCACTGTCAAATAAATAAGCTTGTTAAACTAAAACACTAGGATTTGTTTGGGAATGGAACATAAATACTCGGGTACATGCCCCAGTAAAATGTGTCTAGTGGTGACAATGCTATAAGTCAGGACAACTTTTTTCTAATTGGGCCCCTAGACTACAAACACACCAACAGCACCACCACCAACTGAGCTTTAGGTATAATACTACTAGGGCATTTACAAATAGGTGCTTGGCCATTAGCCTTGTAGTCAAACGAATAAAGTTTGTAAAATAATTTGCATCTCTAGGATTAAAGTCCCATCCTGTCCATTCTCTTTTTTGCATGACCCCTTCCAGTGTTAACACAGTGACTTTTTTTTTTTTTTTCATGGGCAGAGCCTACTAACATTATCTAACACTGGCTAGCATGTTTTGTTGGCTTGCATTCAAACACCAGCTGAAAAAAAAGAATTTATCTGAATCTGTATGATCACTTACTTTTCTTTGTTTTAAAGTATTGTATATAATCATTCAGGAGGCATCTGAAGGCATCTAAAGTTTTATTTACCCTCAGTTTCCCCTTACGCAAATCTTTCATGTTTGGCTACTTCAGTTAGCATTTATTAACTGAATAGGTAATTAAGACATAATCCCAAGCTTTGGCATTAATGTTTGCACAGTTAACTTTGTTATCTACTAATGCTAACTCATAGGGGTACATAAAATTACTTGACAGAATGTTAAGTAACAGAGAAATCTACAAACAATAAACATTTATTGAAATTGTACATGGGCCTCTGCATAGGCCCCATGGGACTTGGTCCAGGGTTATCTGTAACCTTTACCCCAACCCCCCTAATACATTGATATACATAAATATCATAGAGTAGAGAGTAGACTAGAGCTAATAGGCTCTTGTTTTTTATAGTTTTGTTTTACTGTACTTTTTCCAACCATTGAGCAGGTCCAACTCTTGTCTCTTTACCCCTAGCCACAGAAACCTGTGAGACTCCACCAACACCTTTCAACCATCAAAACGCCCCGATAGTTGCACTAATTTATGTTGTATTTACAAATCAATAACAAAATAAATTAATAACACACACAATCAACAATTCATCAAAAAAAAAAACTCGGTAAATAAATAAGTTTGAGAAGATAATTTATCAGTGTTATCCTAAATCCTATTTGTTGTATTTTTTAAGTTGTTCTGGTTTGTGTAACTTTTAGGGCAATACTGCAGGATTATTCTCTAAACTCAAAAAAGAAAAACCAGGGCTTATCGAAAGTGCTTATGTTACTTGACCCAGTGCCACTGAATGAAATATGCTGAATATTTTTCTAGTGCTCCTCAATGTGTAATTGCAGCTATTTTGACAGGTGACCGTTGCATTTGGCGGACAGGGTGGACAGGGGATGCAGAGAGAGAGGGATCTAAAATAGCAACAGCAGGAGCATTGAGTGAAACTCAGGATGATATGTCGCTACAGACTTCCTCTTCTTGCTATCCCCTCTTCTGCCTTCTTTTATTAGTTATTCTCCCTTTCTGTTAAACAAAAATGTACAGCTAAACTTAACCCACAGCACACACATTCAACCTCAAGAGAAAGAGGCCATTTACTCTTGATAGAAGAAATTCAGGAAGCACAAACCGAAGAGAGAGAGAGAGAGAGAGATCATTAAAGCAAAGTCTGTCAAGTTTTTATTTGGAGGAATTGCATATTACCATTCATTGCATATCACTATACACATACACATGCATGTAGATAGATAGAAAGCAAGCAAGAAAGAAAGAGTTTAACATAATTAGTTGCTTACAATATCTTAACAAAATAATGTGTTGCCTACATTTGTTGCTTAACAGTAAGCATTAAAAGTTTTTTGTTGCCTGTCTCTAAAACTTTGTGAAAAATCATACATCTCAAAAAGATATACATAGACACCACAATATGTATCCATTTAGTCCTGTTTTGGATTTCAACCCAAGTGGACTTAATGGGAAGATTATCTCATCTCACTTGAGTGCATAAGTCCTTTTTTATCCTGTTAAAAAAAAAAAGCTATTATTTTTGTTTGGTTACATTCATTTTTCATAAGTTGAAATGCATGTATGCTATTTTGTGCTAGTTATTACAATCACAGGTAACATGTTACAACATTAGACTATGGAGGGGCTGAATTTGCAGCTGCAGCAGTACACACATTCTGTCTCTCTCTCTCTCTCTCTCTCTCTCTCTCTCTTCAACAACTTCTATTGTATTTAAGTTCATTTAGTAAGGTCATTCATCCAGAATAACTTACAAAGATGAGAGCCATTACTAGAACCCTCTGATTCCTTTGTAGTATTAGAACACACCAAAGTCAGTTAGGGTTACTGCAGAGTTCCAATTAAGCCCAGAAAAGAAAGGGAAAAAAAGGTTGCTATGTACTAAATTAGATTAGATATTGTAAGATGGGGCACAAAAAAAGAATTTTTCAGTTGAAATATTGTACCTCTGAATGCTTTCAACTGGCAGCTTTATTAAGAATAACCACTGTTATTTTTAGCTGCCCCCCTAAAGAAGTTTCAAGACTGTCATTTCTCAGAATGTGGGGAATCCATCTGATTATGCCCCCTGACATTTAAAATGGATTAACAACATTAAGCAAATTTCAGAGGTCCTTACATGGCCTGCGTGTCCAATATACATTTATCATCCAACCTCATTTTTTTCAAGAAAATCTAATGTGTATCTATTTAAATGTAAGCAATTATGTGATATACTGTATAACAAGTTAGATTTTTAAAAATATATTTTTTATCGAAACATGTGCTCAGGCAACACTCTAATAGATTTGCCCTAAGATAGATCATGTGGTCTTGCACATAGTGGCAGACAGAGGTAGTTAGAGTAGTCAAAAATTGTACACAAGTAAGAGTAGCTGTACTTTAAAATAATATTACTCAAGTAATATTAAAAAATAAAACATAGTTATCCACAATATTACTCAAGTAAGAAAAAAAAAGTATATGGTGAAAAAACTACTCAAGTACTGAGTAACTGTTTTATAATAATGTCAGATTAATTATTTTTTAGAAATTATGTAAGCAGCCAGACAAAATGATAAAATAGAGTACAAATTCTGGCATTTAAAAATTTTTATAAATAAAATCAAATAAATAAGTAAATTAAGGAACAAGAAACACAAATTTCCAAATCTCCCCTTTTTACATGTATATTTAGTTGCCCTCTAAATGGCTCATCAGGTTCAGCAGATAGAAAGTAACATTTGAACATGTGAACAAGAGGTCTCACTTTACCATAAACTGTGTCCAGCAAAACAAATGTAAGACATTTATATTTTATTAGCCTCTAGCTTATTTGCTAATTATACAGTATGTGCTAACATATGCTAACGCAAGATGTTTCCTCAGGTTACAGGTTGAATTTTTATACTGTATGCTGAAATGTCTGTCTGTTTGGGCAGACAGAAGATATTGCATAATGTGTTCATCCTCTTCTGTTGTAGCATTGGAGACAGATGCCTCTGCCATTTTTTTCATGCCCTGTCTACCACAGCAGAAGATTTTTTCCTGCTATGCCGCCAGTTTGTGTGGTCATGTGACTACATGTAATTGTTATTGCAGCTGATTGGTCAAATGGACTCCTGTGATTGTTGCTACATATAATTGGTGAAACATAGTCATGAGGTAAATAAATAAATAAAATATTCTGTTATATAAAATGTATTGTTGTATATTATAAATAAAATGGAACATACCAAATATTAGAAAACTCAAAAATTTGTGTAAATATTTAAAATATTTGTTACCAAGTTGTTGCCCATGATATATTTTGTAAGGAAAAATTATTTAATGAATAAGACAAGAAATAGTATAAGCTTAATTTACAGTAATACTATAAGTATGAACTTTTTTATAAGCTCCTTCACTAGTGCTCTGAACTTTTTGACCCTCCTCTTCATTCAATTGTGTTTTGTGTTTGAAAGGACAGAATATTGAAATTATTTCAATCGTATCATATAGTCAAGGATGGAACCTTGAACATCTAGAAATATATGGTTGTCCTATTAAAGTCTAGCTTGATAACAAACATTAGTGTTCTTCCACTTTTCCCTCTCTTCCACATCCCGTTGTTCCTTTATCTCTACTTTTTCAAATACAGCCCCTTTGCAGGAGCTAATTAGCTAAAAGTACGATAGACTTGTACTTTCAGAACTTTCGTGGGAAAATATTCCATTGATTTTTTTTCTCTCTCTCTCTCTCTCTTGTTTCACAGTAAGAATCAAAAGCAGGGCCTGATTCTGTGTGCACTCAGTCAGGGGATTAAACACAGCAGGGGGAATAGAGGTAGGGTGCCATCCCAATCCTAACAGAAAACTCCAGACTCTGTGTTGTTCATCATGATTGACCTTTTCTATCTGACATTGTTAGATGTTCCTAAAGCTCTCCACCTAACAAGGGCTTTTCATTAAAATAAAAATCAATACAAAAACATTTTAATTGTTCACAGTGGAGCACTGGTACACAATACTATGACAAAAATGTACTCAACATGTGGATGGATAAATATTGGTTCTGCAAGAAACATCATCATTGGCATTTAGAACTACCAAAGGAGTATCAAAGCATACACCCCTACAGCTTTCAGGCATCTTAACAAATTCTGCTATGTACGCTCATATTTTACAGGCACTGAAATGGGCACACCGCGCATAAGAGAAACAAAAAGTGAAAAAAAAAAAACAGTCAAAAAAGTAACAGATACTGTACATACTGTACCCAATACATTATGTCCCAGGATGTGACACATGAATTGGTGTAATAAATGAATATGAACACTGTTACTCAATCTGGCAAATTTTTCTTTCCTCCACACAAGGTTACCTGCAACACATCCTTCTTTTAGAAGCTTTGAACTCTCACATTTTTGGCAAATCGTGCCATGGAATTGCATATTACTTAACAAAAACCAGTATAAGGCATTACAAAAACTTAATTACATCACTTCTTTTTGTCACATGGTCAGTGAAGTAAAACTACTGTCTGGACAAAATGGTACAGTAGCTGCCATGAGAGTAAATGCATTTAATTGATTTTTAAAGAATGTTGAAGCCAGGAAAAAGTAGGTTAACAGCTTGTTACTGCTATTGCATCAGCATCCATGAACTACAGGTATGCGTCATTTAACGTTCATGATGCATTATTTGAAATAAGACATTGATATCATGCAAACATTGTTACATGGTTACACATTTTTTTTCCAAACCAGTCCTTCTAGTTTTTCTCTTGCTATCATGCTGTTTTTTCTCTATTTGTATTTAGAGTACAAAGAAATAAGATTACACACAAGAAACATGCAAACAATTTGTATTAAAGAGACATGAGATGTTATCATTGTGTGCAGGAAGTTGTTGCATTCCTGTATTGGTTCAGTCAACTCTGTCCTTTTTTATTAGGATTTTTAAAAACTATTATAGCTTTATTGGATCATAAATGTACAGTAAAGTCACAGTATGTTCAAAAGTTAGTACCCCTCTTTTAATGCTATTTCTATTTATGTAAAAACATAAAAAATTATTTGTATGTAAAAACAAATTATTTAAATCCTCATAAGTGGATATTAGTATTAGCCAAATATAACCTACAAACATGTTACTTTTTTCTCTGTGCTATTATTTATCTAACAAAAATGCAGGAAAAAAAACATGTTTCAATAGCTATGATTTTAGGGTATATTTAGGGTATTCGCATATGCACAGCTCTCTTAAGGTTCCTTCACAGCATTTCCATAGATTTGAGGTCTGGATTTTGACTACACCATTCCAAAACCTTGATTCTTTTATTGTACAGTACAGTATATTTCTATTTTTGTACATCATATTTCTATTTTTATTTTTAGTTATATTTTTCCTAGCACATTTCTATTTTTATTTTTAGTTCTATTTTTCCTAGTTTAATTTAATTTTTTTATTTAATTTCTATCGTATTCTTTTATTCATATTTATTTCTTATTTGTAAACTTTAATTCTCTTTTAGGGTCAATGGCAGTCGTATAATGCATTTCACTACATTTCGTACTGTGTATGTTTGTGTGTGTGACAAATAAAATTTGAATTTGAATTTGTATCCATTCTTATGTAGATTTACTGGTGTGCTCTGGACCATTGTCTTGTTGCATGACCCAATTTCAACCAAGTTGAAACATTTCTGCTTTTATAGAGGTCTGTACACCAACTGATAATTAATTAATCAAAGGCTAATGATTAGCATCTTCTGGTTGCAACTTACCCTTTGGCCACAACTTATTCAAGTTCCTATATTTAAACAAAATAGACAGTTAACATTATACACATGACGCTAGGGTGTTTCCTCTTATCGTTATACTGAGGCACCCTGACATAATTGAGGTGAGCTTAGCTAACAGTTGATGTTACCGCACTGTACAGGAGTTGGGGAGCTAAATGTTCATAACGATATATATATATTTTTTTTAGTCCTGCTCCACCCTAGCACACAGGCCACATGAGTGCTCAGCTAAAGAGAGTTTGAGGGGGAAAAAACTGAAATGTTTAACAGTTAAGAAGTAGTGGTGTTTCAGTCAATAAGTTAAAGGATATAAAAACTCATCTGATCATCTTTGAGTGTTATATCTGTTATCTTATTTGTGTAAAAAACAAATTGAGGTAATACCCGGTTAATTTAAAACATTACTCCAAACATGTAGCTACTCCTGAAAATGACCCTTAAAGTAAAACCCTTAATAAATCAAACCCATTTTACTGTAAATATGCATTTTAAATATTAAGCAATATGTAGCATTAAATACATCATTAGAATTTCAGAAAGCCTTTACACACTCTGGTGCTATATATACTTATGAATATATTTTTATTTTTATCTTGCTGTAGTCCTTGAGGGCCTGGATGACTATTAAGCAACTTTAGGTGTGTTTTGTCAGGTCTCTGCTCTAAACATTGAATTCCAAAAGGACTGAACAGACACCTTTGAAGCCATCCAAATGATTTGTAGTGGACTTGGAGAAATAACGTCTTTTTGCCATATAGACTCTTTTTTGTGGCTGACACATAGGAGGAAAATTTTCAACTTTATTAGTTTTTAAAAATGGTTATGATATTGTAGCATTTTTACGCCGGAAAGAATGCTGGAGAGACAAGTAAGCTTATTTGCTGCCCAATGCAATGGCTGGGAGTACTTTATTTAGCACACACGCAGTCTAACAAGCAGCATGAGCAGCACCTTCACTCAGGAGCCTACATCCAATTCAGCGTCAGCCTGAACTGGAGCACATTTTACACGTCACACACACCCAACACACACACAACAAGGCCGAAGCCACTAACCCAAACACCTTTCCCCATCATGGTGAACACACCAACATCCCCGCAAAGCATGCTGGTCGCCAGCCGCCGCCCCGCCCACGCCACAATATTGTTATAAAAAAGAATCGGAATAAGCATCTGGTGTTATCCACGTACAGTATTTTATTAACCTTTAAACTAGAACCAGCATTCTCCTGTTTCATGCAGATCACTGTTTAACTTTGACTAGTTTAGGAAGAATAAAGTTTTTTACGTAATGTTTTTGTGTTTTAATGCTAAGGGTATTGATAGGCCAATTTGTTTTTATTAAAAAGCAATCACTTTAACCAACTACACTAATGGGCTACAATGGGAGACGACTTATTTTTTGAGTAGATGAAAAGTTGGGCTAAGACAACCCTAGAGAAATATAATTAATTAAGCCCACAACCAATACTACTTGAGCTAACTTTGAATTAAATTGAGTCAGCTTAGGATTTTGAATGGTTACACATTGTGTCAACCAAACAGCAATGTAAAACATTTTGTTTGGCTAGCAAACTTTTGTAAAAGTTAAGGAAGCTTTAAAAATCTGTACAAGTTGTTACTAAACTTTTTTACCTTAAGATGGCTTTTTTTTTTTTTTTTTACAGTGTAGGTATGATTAGATGTTTTCTATTTTTTTTTTTTACACTAAAAATACATAGGATTAAAAGAGGGGGTTATTAACTTTTAAATATGACTGTATATGCAGCTGGAAAGTGTATGGATGGACGTTATAGGGAATAAGTAAATTTTATTATTAAGTTTAATATTTTTTTAGACACTTGTAAAAAACTCAGTATTGTATATTTTAGACTTAGTATAAAAACTTATTTAAGTAAGTTTATATACTGTAGCGTTTTTCACCGCTAAGAAAGAACTTGGAGAGACGAGTGAGATACCTTGCTGCCCAATGCAAATGGCTGGTAGTAGTTTATTTAGCCACGGCACGAAATAGCATAAACAACACATCCACAGTTAATAAAACAGACATCTAACACACTCACACCCAACCTGGCCGAAGCCACTAACCCAAACACCTTTCCCCAACATAACAACCCCTCCCCCAAATCATGATGGTTGCCAATCGAAACCCCGCCCACGCCACACTGCTCCCACCCAAGCTGTGACCCTCCCCGGTCAACATGGCGAACTCAGTCTAGGAGGCGTGAAAGTGGTCGGCGCTGGCGTTGTGAACGCCGGAGTCTTTTTGCGGTGGAAGGAGGGGCGCAGCCTTCTTCCTGAGGCGGACTGGCCTTTACAGAGTTCGATGTTTCGCTGGCGTTGGGCTAATAGGGAGCGAGACGGTCCCCGTGGAGCACGCCCTCTCGCGACCGCCCAGTCAACCGCACCCGGTAGACTACATCGGAGAGCTGGGCAAGTACCGAGCAGGGGCCCACCCAGTGAGACATAAGCTTAGGCGAGAGCCCCCTTTTCCTTCCGGGGAAATACACCCAAACCTGCTCCCCAGTAGCAAAGTCTCGCCCCCGGCTGTGGGTATCATACACACGGCACTGCTTAACACCGGCGTTCGCCAAGTGTCTACGCGCCAACTCGTGGACACAGAACAGTTTGTCTTTTAGCGAACAAAAATAGTCCAACCCCAGCTTCGTGGGTAAATCCAATTGTATAGGGGGCCTGAACACAAGGTCCACGAGTGTGCGCAACTTGCGACCGAACATTAACGCCGCTGGCGACAGCTGTGAGGACCCCTGCACTGCTGTGCGATAGGCCCAAAGCACGAGAGGCAGATGTTCGTCCCAATCCTTCTGCCGGGCATTGGTAAGCACGGCAAGTTGGGTGGTGAGTGTTCGGTTGAAACACTCCACGAGGCTGTCACTTTGCGGATGGAGAGGCGTGGTGCGGGTCTTTTTCACCCCGAGGCTCTCGCACACCGCCGCAAACACCTCCGCCTCGAAGTTACGCCCCTGATCGCTGTGCAACTGCTCCGGGGCGCTGAACAAGCTGGACACCTCATCCACCAGCACTCGAGCTGTGGTGGAAGCGCTCTGGTCAGGAACAGCAAACGCCTCCGGCCACTTGGTGAATTAGTCCATGGCCACCAGCACATACCGATTCCCGTGATCGGAGATGGGAAACGGCCCGAGAACGCTATTCGGTTCAACTGCGAGTGGAGAGCTTTTACCTCTAGGCCCAGGTGAGCGACCGCGGTATAATCCGGTCTCCGGCCCGCTTTAACCCAACCTAGTACCCGCTGCAGTGCCAGATCCTTCTACTGCTAGGCAATTAGCTGATCACAGTCCAGCTGTGGCACAGGCGCAACGACTACAGACGATGGTTTAGGCGACGCAGTAACTCGGCTGCACGCTGGCTCGGACGGCTGATTACCGACGGAGGCTCCGGAGGACTGCGCAGAAAGACTGTTCTGATTCACAGGGTTCGGAGAGTGTTCGACGTCGCACGTTGCTGCACGGCCGGCGGGATAAAGCATAGGCGTTAGCATGCAGTTTTCCCGCTTGGTGCTGAACAGTAAAATCGTAGTCCTGCAACCGCTCAAGCCAGTGTGCTAACTGTCCCTCAGGCTCTTTGAAACTAAGCAGCCACACTAGCGAAGCGTGATCGGTTCGCAGCAAGAAGGATTGCGCTGGCCCAGTCAGGGAGGGTTTTTCTCCTCCTTAATTGTTCTGCTACTCGGTGGCCTACTTGAATTTTCCGGACGTCTTCCAGGGTGCGCTCTAACCCGTAACTCTCCATCACACTTCTGACACCAAATGTAGCATTTTTCACTGCTAAGAAGGAACTTGGAGAGACGAGTGAGCTACCTTGCTGCCCAATGCAAATGGCTGAGAGTAGTTTATTTAACCACGGCATGAAATAGCATAAACAACACATCCACAGTTAATAAAACAGACATCTACAGTAACACACACACACCCAACCTGACCGAAGCCACTAACCCAAACAGCTTTCCCCAACAGGGTGAACACATAACAACCCCTCCCGCAAAGCATGATGGTTGCCAATCAAAACCCTGCCCACGCCACAATACATATATATAATCGTGGTTTCAAAAGCAAAAATAACAATAAATGAATTAAAATTTCGAATTACATCATTATTTGTCTGACATAAAAACATTATACTGAGCTACAAGGTCAGTTATGATTAGTGTACATCAGCACAGGTCAAAATTGATGAAAGAATAATAAACGCTTATACAGATTTATATACCGCATGTCACATTAGCCACAATTTTTTTGTTTCCATATGAAAACTTGTTTAGATAGTTCATGATTTACACAATTAAAATAAAACTTTGTTATTCTAATAGAATTTAAATTTAATGTGAACCTACTTTATGTGAAACCACTTAATGTACATTCTTTGTACTAATCTCAAATATATATTTTGAGGTTATTTAAGATCATGTTATATGGCATACTGTGTTAGGTGGATATACTCAGGTTAAACTAAATAATTTAAGCAAACCTTGAATAATACCAAAGGTTTCTGAAAACCTGATTATACAGTAATGGGTATATGTAATTATTTCCCAAATTGTTGTCACACAGTTAGAAGCATATATTTGTTTAGAAGTATCTCTGTATGTTGTAGCATTGAAGGTTTCTTTTACTGAAACCTGTTCCAGCATGACAATGACCCTTATGCATAAACTGGCATCTGGGAAGACATGGATTGCCAAGATGGACTGCACAGAGGAACTTGAGGGGATGAGATGAACTAGAACGCCAATGGTGCCCCAGATCTCCTTGCTTATCATCAGTACCTGACCTGACCAATGCTCTCGTGGTTTGGACATATAATACATATGCCACGGTATTGTCATTAGGTGATGTCACTAATTACAGTTCTAGCCTATCTGACTAAAGAGTTGTGCTAATTAGAACCAGCTGGTTTAGTTAGGTTAGGGATTAAATATGTGGTAGAATCTTTACTTTTTCAATCAACCACCCTTGTACAAAAGTAGATAAAACTAGGGAATTCTCAAGTGAATTATGAATGTCTCTGGGAAATTTCTGTAAATGATTTTCAGGAAGCAATCAAGCATACATGAATTGAGTACTGCAGAGGTTGCACAAAACTATTGCAAAAAACAACTAATTATTCTTATTGTCTTGATTGTTATTATTTAAAAAAAATTAATGTCACTAAAACACTGAATTTCACAGTATGTATTTTAATCAATAGCAGTTTGTGTGTGCTGACTGTGATATCTGAAAGCTGTTGCCCTTCCTCTGTCGGCCTTTAATTACTTACTTTCTCAATGACAAATGACAGGCCTCACCATGCCAACTCCTGCTATATTCCCCTGGAGAAAACAATAACACCGTGACTAAAGGGGAAGACTGGCATGTGCTCTCATTCTCTCGCCCAATCTGTTTCCCTTTACCAGACAGTCTTCCTCCATCACTGCACTAAATTACACAGTTGCCCTGCAGGTAACTACATCTCCGCTGGAATAATTATATATACATCACAGAAGATTGCTTTGGTAATTATATGTATCATACTTAAATTTGATTAATTCCTCCATGGGATGCTGTCTCATATGGACTTTCGGTACTTACACTGACAGTGGGAGAGAGATTCCCATATTTACATAATTTTATTTGAAGTTTGCACAATTGTACATACAGTGAGTGTTGTGCTAGTAACTAATGAAAGCAATAGGTTACTATTACTAGTTACTTTTCAGTGAAATTAATATAAAGGTATTTTTTGGTTGCTCCCATTAAGGAATCACCACAGCAGACCTTCTGACCAGCACCCAACTTGCACAGGTTTTATGTTGGATGCCCTTCCTGAAGCAACTCTTCCATTTTATCTGGGCTTGGCAGCACTGCGTCCAGTGGCTTGGGTTTTGGGAATTTGGTGGAAATTGAACACTAACCCTAACCCACTTAATGTACATTCTGTAGATTAATCTTAAGTATATACTTCGAGGTTACTTATGAGCATGTTCTTTGCTCTACTAAGCACACTTTAAATTTAAGCATGTAAACTCTATGACCAATGGTTTGTGAAAACCTGACTATTACACCTATGTGATTATTTCCCAAATTGTTGTAACACAGTTGGGAGCATACATTTGTTCAGAAGTATCTCTGTATGTATTACAGCTTCAACCTGGGGCACAAACCTGTTTCAGCATGACAATGCTGCTTATGCAAAAATTGGCATCTGGGAACACATAGTTTGCCAAGGTGGATTACACAGAGAAACGTGAGTTACCTACATAGAGCCACAGAACAGGTGAGTCACATAATGGCAGGATGGTGGCAGCAATGATTCACGTTGGCAGTTACAGTGGTGATGCTAGTGAGAAGGAGGAGGCTACCAAAACAACTTAATGCACCTCACCTAGAGTGCCAACAGAGTCAGGGCCGGCCTTGGATACAATGTTGACCTGTCTAAGCCAGAAAACACAAAAATACAAATATTAGGCCCATTTAATTTTTGTTTACCAATATGTGTCCAAATGCCACTTTCACAATGCGGAAATCATCCGCTAACAAATGACCAAATCACCTAACCGAACGTGAGCATTAACACAAAGTCAGTCTAATCACTTTCAATAACACACACATTTAAAGCAAAAGAGTAGACTATTACTGATTTACTATTATTTACTATTACTTTTACAAAAAATTACTATATAAAAATATCACATTAAACCATTAAACCATTAAACAGATTCATCTTGCATTGCTACAGCCTTTTAAAATGTTTTCTTCATGCAGGCCGTTGTTGTAGTACAGCTACTAAAGAACAGTCATTACACTTGGGCACAACATGTAATAATAGACGGACAAGTGATGCACATGCACTGTGATTGAGCATCAGATACGATTACCGAGTGATAAAGAGAAGAACCATTATCTCAGTTGTGATCATGTGACGCTGGGCAGACAAAGTGTATACGTACTACAGGACTCGTATAACAAGACTCTACTTGTTTAACAAGTTAAAACTGATTTAAAAAATACTGCTTATCTTGCAAAAGGGTCGCCAATATGTCAAAGTTACTCACAATCCAAGGTTTAACCGTATTGCAGTAATGCATTTTACTCCCATTATATGGTCCCTGCATTTGGTCAAAGATCAGCCAGGTAGTAAAAAAAAAAAAAATAAAATAATTTTAAAATAGATGAGGGAAACCAGAAACATTCAACACAGAAAATTAGGTAACACCTATTCTAAATGCATGGTATTACTTTAGCAATAAACAGAAATTGCAGAGTATAAATATACAAATGTATTAATAAATAACAATAAACTGTAAAACAAAACTGGATCAATACAAACAAAACAAAAGAGACACTAAACACACGAAGGGCGTGGGGGATGGGGGGTGGTATTGTGTCTAATAAATTTATAAATAGAACCCTGATTACATAAGCTATGGTATGTCCCCAAAGCATCTAAACAAAATTTATTTTCGTTAATAGCCTTTTTTTATTTTTTTATTTCTTTAGATTTAAGTGTTTCTTCTTTCTTTCTTGTTTAATATGTTATTAACAGTGTGCGGTTAAAAGCTAGATTAATTAATGGGGTCATAAAAATTATTTCCCAGTTAAATATGGCCATAAAAAAACAATAAGTCTTATTTCTAAATTAGCTTGATAGGAAAATGCAAGGAAATTGGAAAGGAAAAAGATATTTAAAAAATGGGATATATATATATATATATATATATATATATATATATATATATATATATATACTCAGCAAAAAAAGAAACATCCCCTTTTCAGGACTGTGTAATTCAACAATAATGTTGTAAAAATCCAAATAACTTTACAGATCTTCATTGTAAAGGGTTTAAACAATGTTTTCCATGCATGTTTAATTAACCATAATCTATTAATTAAAATACACCTGTGGAATGGTCGTTAAGACCTTAACAGCTTACAGAAAGTAGGCATTTAAGGTCACAGTTCTAAAAATGCAGGACACTAAAGAGTCTTGTCTACCGACTGTGAAAAACACCCGAAGAAAGATGCCTGCGTGAACGTGCATTAGGCATGAGGACTGCTGATGTGGCTAGGGCAATAAATTGCCATGTCCGCACTGTGAGACGCCTAAGACAGCGCTACAGGGAGACAGGAAGGAAAGCTGATCATCATTGCAGTGGAAGACCACGTGTAACAACACCTGCACAGTATCGGTACATCTGAATATCACACCTGCGTAACAGGTCTTCCAAGAAGGCGTGACAAGGTCATTCCAAGATGGCGCCAGTGAGGTCGGCTGCCGTCACGACTGCTCCGACCACCTTTTCTTTGTTTTTGTTCTTTAAGTTAGTTTACAGCGTTTTAAAACCGGCAAAATTACCACCATGGGATACATTAGTTATGATAGAGACACTCTTGTTTCTATTGGTATACAATGTACTCACAATTCGACGTTTTTAACTCCGGATCCGAGCTGGCCGAGTGAGATCCTGAGGGACAACAAAGGATGCGACGCGAAGCGGCGGCCCCGAGGGAAACGAGCCGGCGTCAGGAACAGGCTGAGAGCCCGTGCACACTGCACACCTCTGCCTAGCATCCTGCTCGCCAACGTCCAGTCACTGGAAAACAAGCTCGATGACCTCAGGGCCAGGATAAAGTTCCAGAGAGACATTCGGGACTACAATCTCCTCTGCTTCACTGAGACATGGCTGAACACAGCGGTGCCGGACCACGCCATCCAGCCGGCCGAGTTCTTCTCGGTTCACCGCATGGACAGGACGCGGGACTCGGGGAAGTCAAGGGGAGGCGGCGTGTGTTTAATGGTGAACAGCAGCTGGTGCAACAGTGCGAGCGTTGTTCCTCTCACACGCTTCTGCACACCAAACCTGGAACTACTGTCCATCATGTGTCGTCCTTTTTACCTTCCTCGGGAGTTTACATCGGTCATAATCAGCGCCATTTATATTCCACCACAAGCGGACACGGACACTGCCTTATGCGAGCTGCATGAGGCACTCACACAGCAACAAACACAACACCGGGACGCTGCGCTTATTGTGGCGGGGGACTGTAACAGTGCCAACCTCAAACGCGCAGCGCCGAACTTTTATCAGCACATCACCTGCCCCACCAGGGACGAAAGGACACTGGACCACTGCTATACAACGGTCAAGGGCGGCTACAAGGCACAATCTTGTACACCGTTTGGTAAATCTGACCACGCCGCCATCTTCCTCATGCCAAAATACAAACAAAGGCTGAAACAGGAAGTTCCGGTTCAGAGGGAGGTCGCGTGCTGGACGGACCAATCAGTGGCCGCGTTACAGGACGCACTCGATGACGCAGCCTGGGACATGTTTAGAAACAGCTCCGATGGGGACGTCAGCCTGTTTACGGAAGCGGTTGTGGGATTCATCGGGAAACTAGCGGATGATACCGTGGAGAAAAAGACTATTAAAACGTTTCCCAACCAGAAGCCGTGGGTGGATAAAACCATCCGCGACGCTCTGAGATCTCGCACCGCTGCCTACAACACGGGACTCGCAACGGGGGACATGGAACCGTACAAGGCTGCGTCATACAGCGCCTGGAAGGCGGTGAAAGAGGCGAAGCAGCGCTACGGGAGGAAACGAGAGTCACAACTCCAACAGAGTGACTCTAGGAGCCTGTGGCAGGGACTAAGAACAATAACGGATTATAAAGCACCAACATCCGGTATGATAAATGCAGACGTGTCTCTGGCAGACGAACTGAACACTTTCTATGCTCGCTTCGAGGCTGCAGCTAAAGACGCTAGCGATGCTAATGCTAGCGGCGCTAACGGCTGCAGACAGGAAGTCACTGCCAGCACTGGAAGCGCGTTCATCATCTCAGAGCATGACGTGAGGAGAGCCTTCAAGAGAGTGAACACCAGGAAAGCAGCAGGACCAGACGGCATCTCAGGCCGTATTCTCAGAGCCTGCGCAGACCAGCTAGCACCTGTGTTCACTGAGATATTCAACATCTCTTTATCTCAGTCGGTGATCCCCACATGCTTCAAAGAGTCCATCATTGTTCCTGTCCCAAAGAAACCTCATCCTGCTTCCCTCAATGATTATCGCCCTGTAGCCCTCACCTCAGTAGTGATGAAGTGCTTTGAACGCCTGGTCAGAGACTTCATCATCTCTTCACTACCAGACACACTGGACCCACTACAGTTCGCTTATCGTACAAACCGTTCCACAGACGATGCAATCTCTCATCTCCTCCATATATCTCTCACTCACCTGGACATTTGGAGGGGGAATTATGTGAAAATGCTCTTCATCGACTACAGTTCTGCATTTAATACCATAATTCCCTCCACACTTACCACCAAGCTGGAGCACCTGGGACTCAGCTCATCAATGTGTCAGTGGATCTCCAATTTTCTGACTGGCAGACCACAGGCAGTAAGGATGGGCGGACATGTCTCAGCCTCCCTCACTCTCAGCACTGGAGCCCCCCAGGGTTGTGTTCTGAGCCCCCTGCTGTACTCTCTGTACACCCACGACTGCGTGGCCACTACCAGCTCCACCACCATCATCAAGTTTGCTGACGACACTGTTGTGGTGGGCCTGATCACGAACAACGATGAGACGGCCTACCTGGAGGAGGTTGGAAATCTGGAGAACTGGTGCCAGAGAAACAATCTCCTCCTGAACGTCAGTAAGACAAAGGAGCTGATAGTGGACTTTAGTACAAAGCAGGTGAGGAACTACCAGACCCCCGTCATCAACAGGAGCCCAGTGGAGAGAGTGGACAGCTTCAGATACCTCGGTGTTCACATCACGCAGGACCTGGCATGGTCCTGTCACATCAACACCGTGGTAAAAAAGGCCCGGCAGCGTCTCTACCACCTCAGACGCTTGAGAGACTTTAGACTGCCCTCCAAGGTGCTCAGGAATTTCTACTCCTGCACCATAGAGAGCATCCTGACGGGAAATATCACGACCTGGTTCGGGAACAGCACCATGCAGGACAGACGAGCTCTACAGAGGGTGGTGCAATCAGCTGAGCGCATCATCCGCATCGAGCTCCCTGACCTGCACTCAATCTACAGCAAGCGGTGCTTGACCAAGGCCAGGAAGATCGTGAAGGACCTCAGCCACCCCAATAACGGACTGTTTACTCTGTTGCGGTCTGGGAAGCGATTCCGCTCCTTGAAGGCCAACACAGAGAGACTGAGGAGGAGCTTCTTCCCGCAGGCGATAAGGTCTCTCAACCACAACCACACCACTATGCAGAACTAACAATCTTTCTTATCTTTTTCATAATTGATCAAATCTATGAATCTTCTTACATCCATGAACACTATGGACAATTACATGCTCACCTTCCTTCATATATACACTACATGTCGTACGTTTACATCCTGGACCAGTGCACAAAGACACTTTAATAACCTCTGCACAAAGTCACTTTGTTCTATGCATATTTGCACACACAGCACAGTATATTTCAATTTGTACAGTAGATATCTATTTTTGCACATCATATTTCTATTTTTATTTTTAGTTCTATTTTTTCCTAGCACATTTCTATTTTTATTTTTAGTTCTATTTTTTCTAGTTTAATTTATTTTTTTATTTAATTTCTATCGTATTTCTTTTATTCATATTTATTTCTTATTTGTAAACTTTAATTCTCTTCTAGGGTCAATGGCAGTTGTATAATGCATTTCACTACATTTCGTACTGTGTATGTTTGTGTATGTGACAAATAAAATTTGAATTTGAGGTACAGGATGGCCACAACAACTTCCTGAGTCACACCAGAAACACACAATCCCTTCATCAGTGCACAGACTGTCCGCAATAGGCAGTCCATGAGGAGGAGATGCACTGCAGTACTTCAAGCAGCTGGTGGCCACACCAGATACTGACTGGTACTTTTGATTTTGAGCCATGTCGGAATCATTTTGATAAATGATTCCGACGTAGCATGGGCAAAACTCAATGACTGAGCGAGGTGCCATAGTTTGTTTATCCTTTTATACTACCTGGTTCGCGACTGCTTAACTTCCGGGTCCTAGTGCCGGTCACGGACCGAGTGTGCATGACAGTACCGCCTTGTCCAGTACCTGCTCCAGACGGTCCTAAGGTAAAGGATACCCTGTGACGGTAGTCCCGGATGAGCCGTTAATGATTCGGGGAGGAGGAGCAGGGGAGATGGGTGGAACCATAGGTGAAGTAATGAAGGGTTTTAGTTGAGAAATATGGAATACTGGGTTAATCCGGAGTGCCCAGGCAGCTGGAGCCGGTAGGTGACAGGGTTGATCTGTAGATTGATGCGGTATGAACCGATGAATCTTGGTGAATGTTTCCGGGATTCTGTGTGTAGATGGAGGTTTTTTGTTGAAAGCCAAACCTTGTCACCTACTTTATACAAACGTCCCGGAGGGTGTCGACGGCGGTGTTGGGTGATGTAGTTGGCGTTGGTACGTTGAATGGTACCATTGGCTTGCCTCCATAGCCGTCGACACCTACGGACCAACTGTTGGGCTGATGGTACGTGTTCCGGTTCCGGGCGAGGAGTGACCCCACTGGAGGACCTCAGCTCTTAAAGGTTGGGGCATATAGAGTCTTCCAGGCGGCGCACCTGCTGGCCCGGCCTCCGCAGCCTGAGCCTGGCGAACCCTCGTTTCTAAATCCCATTGGAGGGGTGCAATGATGCGTGAAGTTGGTATGACAGGCACAGATGGAAGTTGAAGAAGAGTAAAGAATAATGCCCACCGTGCCTGTCGTGGATTTGTTTAAGGGTCCTGATGGTGATGAGGTTCTGGTGATCCGTCCAGACAAATAGAATGACACTATTCCTCCAAGGCCCACTTTATGCCCAACAGCTTGCGGTCCCCTACCCCGTATCACTGCTGAGTGGGGTCAAATTTCTTTGAGAAGAAGCCACATGGGTGTAGCTTCTGGTCTGGACCTCGTTGGGAGAGAACAGGGCTGGTGCCCACATCCGACGCGTCCACCTCCACAACAAACGGTTGGTTGGCATCTGGATGAAGAAGAATAGGGGCGGTGGTGAAGCGGTGACAGTTTTTTGAATGCAGAGATGGCAGCAGGCGTGAGTTGGAAGGGATGAGATGAGGGCCTGGTCAGACCGGTCGGTGGTGCTGCAACTGTACTGTAGCCCCTGATAAAGTGACGGGAGATGTTCACAAACCCGAGAAACTGTTGGAGCTATTTGAGAGTCCTGGGTAGGGGCCAATGACGAACAGCCTCTAGTTTCTGCGGATCCATGGCCACACCGTGGGGAGAGATGACAAAACCCAGGAATGTGGAGTGCTTGTGAAAAGCAAATTTTTCCAACTTACAGTACACTGGGTGAGCGAGCCATTTCTTGAGAACAGCCCGGACGTGTTGGATATGTTCTTTAAAGGTGCGGGAGTATATGAGAATATTGTCTAAGTAGACGAACACCCATCAGCCTAGCATGTCTCTCAGGACATCGTTGAAGAATTGTTAAAAGGCTGAGGGTGCGTTACATAATCCAAATGGGTGTCCGGTGGGGGTGATGAAGGCCGTCTTCCACTCATCGCCCTCTTTGATACGCACCAAGTTGTAGGTGCCCCGGAGGTCCAACTTAGTGAACACGGTGGCACCAGAGAGGGCGTCCAGGGCTGAGTTGGTGAGCGGCAATGGGTGTCGACTTTTAATGGTTATCTTATTTAGCCCCCGATAGTCGACACATGGGCGAAGTTCGCCCCCTTTCTTCTTCACGAAGAAAAAGCCTGCGGCCGCCGGCGACAAGGAGCGCCGGATGGTTCCATGGCGAAGGGCGTTGGTGACGTATTCCTCCATCGCCTGCGTCTCGGTAGCTGACAGCGAGTAGAGGTGGCCGCGGGGAGGAACGGAACCCGGCTGGAGCTCTATCGCCAGGTCGTAAGGGCGATGGGGTGGAAGGTGGGTGGCTCTTCTTTTACAAAAGACTCCAGCCAGGTCACGATAGGCAGTAGGGATGGTGTTGATGTCGACATAGAGGGCCTCGGACTCCGTGGAACACGTCCCAGCCTGGGCCCATAGG
Organism: Clarias gariepinus; assembly: GCF_024256425.1. Classification (NCBI taxonomy): domain Eukaryota; kingdom Metazoa; phylum Chordata; class Actinopteri; order Siluriformes; family Clariidae; genus Clarias; species Clarias gariepinus. Next base: position 14,747,884 of record NC_071124.1, read on the forward strand.
CAAAGTTCAGTGCAGGTCGGCCCCCACTGGAGGATTCGGTTTTAGTTCCATGAAATGAGGGGGTCTTGCTGCAGCAGCCAAGGGTATCCGAGGATGATGGGAGGAGATGAGATAGATGTGAGGTGGAGTTAAATCTGTTCCTGGTGTTGGTCTATAGTGAGCATGATGGGTTGGGTTTGGTGGGTGATAGGGCTGGATGAAAGGGGCCGACCATCAACAGAAGTGATTTTAACTGGCTGGAATAACACCTCAATCTTCATCTCCAATTCTTTGGCATATGTAGAGTCAATTAAGTTACCAGCGGCACCGGAGTCGATGAACACGGTACTTCGAACTCGTTTGTGACCAAATTGGAGGGTTACCTGGACCGTTAGGCGTGAGATGGTGGCGCTGGTCGTGGTGGAGAGGTGGAGGGGGCCCGAAAGTGAGTCCGAGTTGGCGGGTGAATTCGTTGTAGAAGTAAGCGGTGTCTGTATCTGCCCGTAGAACTGCCGTGGCCCACCCAGCTGCCTGCCCAGATAGCAACGAAACCAGGAGAGCAATGTGTAGCTGATCGGTGGAGTACCTGGTGGCGTTGAACTCAAACACCAGATCAAGCGCTGTCAATAACACACTGCACTTCTCATCCGTGCCATTCCATTTATCTGGAAGTGGCAGAAATACATCAGAAGGGGGGGGAGTGGGTTGGTGCGGAGGCCCCGACGCAGATTAGCGATCTCTCAGGTTAGCTTGTTGATAAGCTCGCCGTGCTGATCTATGTAGCGTTTTAACAATGATAATGACCATGAATAGCTTCCGGCATTCTTCATCATTAATACGTAGGGTTTACAGAATAAAGACAACGAATGACGGTTGCATTGTCCACCAATAAATATAGACATTTTAATGTGAACACAATGCCAACGCATCCTTTATCATTAATAATTAATTTTTAGCTCTGGGTCAGAGTTGTATCGAATCTTTAACGATTCGGTTTAATTTGATTAATTGAATCAAAATTTATAACGTACACTATATTGACTACCCGTCCAGCGTTTAGCACAATTTAGTGTATCTTACCAGTTCTGGTTATCACATGGCCAACGGCTATAACACAAAATCTAGTATTTAGCAATTTATGAGCAAGGTAACACGATCTGGGCAAATGTTTAGACTTTAAAATACATGACCAAGACAACAGTACTTTATAAAGAAACGAGAATTTATTTGACTAATCTACGATACATGAAACTACAATACTTGAACGCACGCACGCACGCACACACATACACACAAACAGTTTGGCAATAAATGAATGAAGTTATTCTAGTACTGGTTACTAGATCAACGAAAGTCACAAGAGCAGAGTCTTGGGTTCAATCTTACGGTTTAGTTATGAAACGAGCACCAACTTCAGCAAGGTATGCAGCATTGTTTGTTTACTTGCGTTATGTTTCGTTCTCATCCATGGGTTCGCCTCCAGCGAAGGGAATCACGGCGTTGCTGATTGGTTGCTGCGCTGTTGTAGAGATGACGTCAGTCGGGAAAGCCCTTCGGTGAGGCGTTGGTTGCCTGGTTACCGATGGCTGCGCTCTGGAACTTCTCCTGAGGTTTCCTTCGTTGCGGGAATTTGGAGTTCTGGCACGAAGTCTCTTTCTCGAGTTTTTAAAGAGCGGATGACGCCAGCAGTGGTGGCGCAGCGCCCGCAAGGGCGAAGCCCGAGCTGCTTGGAAGATGTTGTAGGTTGCAGTTGTAATGATAGGTGGGTTCGAGCTTATGCTGCGCTGTGCAGTTCGATCGGCGAGATTAGCCGGAAGCAGTCGGGGAGGAGCTGAAAACGGAGCCGTCAAGTCGGACACTTTGGGGATCTCGTTGCCTCCTCAAACATGGCAGATCACGTGGCGTTTGCCTACTTTATTGCAGATGAACTGGAAGCTATAGAAATACCTTTTTTGTTGGAAGAAATGCAGCAGAATGAACAACGACGGTAAGTTTATAAACAATATATATGCATGTGTAAATCATTTAATTTTAAAGTTACTGAACAAATACTGTTTTACAAATCAAGCTTATACTTAATCAAATTATGTTTTGTTTAGTGGTGTTATGTTAGGTCTTATGTTGCAGTACCAACATGCAATCATTTCAGTTAAATTTAAAAATTGTAGACAGTTAATATAATCTAGTCTATAAGACTTACTAGTAACATTGTATGAAAGTGCAGCAAATGCAAGGCAAGAGCTCTGAAGTGTCACCTCAAAGTGCATTTTGAAATTGTAATTGAAAATAAGAGACAATTTATAACATTGGAAAGATGACAATAAAAGTACATAGACATTTGCTTGAAACAGAATAAGCTTTTTTTGCCATGTTTTCAAGAAGGTTTTAGTAACTGTATAATTTGCTCTTGTTGTCTTCTGATTTTCTTTAGCTCCTCCACAACAGTTCCCAAACTGGTCAACATCTTTTTCTCAAAAGATCGTCTGCGCCTCTCTTTCAGTTGATGCCATCTCTCCAGGTCCGGCCTTACAAGAGACTCAAGCACAGCTGTTCTTCGTTCTGCATGCGCTTCATATGCCTCAAAAAATTGTGAGGATCTCTGTCTCCTGGACATGCTGTACTGGCAGAGGTCCCCGGCTGCTCGTCTACAGAAGCACCTGCTGCCTGAGCTTGAGGAAGAGAGATTGATGGAGGCCTGTTTTGAGAAGGTGGATCTTCCAAACATAGAGGAGTAGAGCACATAGTTCCAGGTGGTGCAGTTCCTATTCCAGAGGACCCAAATAACTCATCCATTTGCTGCAGAAAAAGCACAATGTGATACGAAAGTGACTTTGTAATAAGATGCAAAATGATCTTATACAGTGCAGACTTAAGACTTACTATGTAGTACTCCCAGGTTTGCTTTCCCTCCCCAGTTGCACGGCAGCGATCCTTAACTCTTTTGTAAGTAGTTAACATGTAGGTTAATTTTTTTCTAATTTTTTCACTTGACAAGGTGTAACGTTTTTGTGAAAAAGTAGTTTGTAGGTTTTTATAAAAAGCAGTTTTGTTGCGGAAGTAGAGTTGCTGATAATTTTTTTTAAGGTCCAAAAGTAGCAACGTCATTTTGTGTGTGATTTCTGAAAAAAAGTTTTTTACCACTGTAAACACATGCATCTTTTTTCCAGTCTTAGGTGCCATACCTTGTGATTCAGGGCGGTCTATCTGGACGGAGGATGGGTTTCTGGCTCCTGAAGGGTTACCACCCACTACATCGGTTTTTATTGTGGTAGTCGGTAGGTCCTGGCTAATGGGTGTCTGTTGCACAGGGCACTGGCTGGTTGGTGGTTTCACAAAACTGAGATTTAGGGGTACAGGTGACTCAGTGGAGGTAGAGGGACATAGAGAAGGAGGTTGGGGAAACACTGCAGCACAAGCTAGATCGCTGATACTGTAGGAGCTGTTTAGAGAGAAAGCTGAAAATTTAGTTATCACTTATGTGTCCAGTATGTGTTTGTTCATCACAAGTGTTTACCTTGTTTTGTGTCAACGGCTGTAACTTTTGCCATGACATCAGAGAGGAACATCTGGGGAAATACTCAAAACTATCACACAGTCCTCTCTCTGGAACTTTCTTTAAGGTCTCCATTGACTATGCCTTTCTAAACTTGTTTCGTGATTTGTTTTTATTTTTGTCTTTGCATTTAAGAATTTATAGCCATTAGAATGTGTTACAAAATTTTGCCTGTTGTTAAGATACCTGTACCACTGCTGTTGTTTTTTTATTAAATTTATCACACAAATCATTAACTTGTATTTATTCCAGTTCTTCCATTTACTTACCAGTTTTCATTCTTTCTGCAATTTCCTTGGAAACCTTAAGCGTGAAGGTTCTTCTTTTGCTGTCCTTCACATTCATTGTTATATTATTCATTTTGTTTTTTCTTGCACTTGGTAATGCATGGTCTTTATATATGCGAAGTGAGAGACCATGGGACTATACTCAAGGTGTGTGAAGTTACCGAGAAAAATCATAGATGCACAAGCACAATGTATTTGTCTTAATTATAATTTATACCAGTGTATAAAAGTGATCTAAATGTTGTATTTTTCAATTGACAATGCACACTAGCACAATGCAGCACATGCAAGTGAAGCAGCAACTACAGATTTCAGCATCATTCAATGTTGACCACATTACATTAAATGTCTGTGATATTTTAGTTATTCCATAAAAAATATTACTTAAATATGCAGCTGAATACTATAAGTGGTCTGTATGAAAAAAGTACAATAAACTTATGCACAAATCCAACATAAAGAATTTAAAGGAAAAAATTCACGAAATGGCATGCACATTGATTTATTATGCAATTATATGGATTAAGGCACGAAACACTCGTGATCATCGTCATGTGGTGAATGTGACCAATCGTGAGAAGCTGTGACGTCATCACAGCCTGGTGCAGTCGCTCCTGAAATGCTGCGCTGGCTGAGCAAGCCGGCTGTTCTCGAAACGCTCTCGCGTTACTTTGATGCCACACGTGAACGTCACGTGGCGTTGGCGCCGGTTCAAGTCGGACAAAATTTCTAACCGCATGCACTACTTCAAGTCAGCCGCCGATCGGTCTGTGCAGCGCCGCATATAGTCGAACGCACCTGATATCTTCTCTTCTTCTTCCTGTGTGGACTTCCTGAGGGTTTTTGTCCCTTGGGGGTCAGTCCGTCCCACAGGTGATTCCTCCAATCTGATGTGATTGCAGGGCTTAGCCACGCCTCACGTGGTTCCTCCTTCCGTGCATAAATTAGCCAGGTGTTTCAGCTGTCACGTGTGACCCATCCGGTTGGAGTTTTTAATACTTTATACAAAGTAATTTTGCATGAGCTCTGTTCATGCTACCAATTACCCATGTGTACCAACATTCTTGAAATAAAGCCAGCTTGAGATTGACACCAAACATTACATATCTTACCCACTCATTCCTTCCTTTATCTAATAAAAAGGTTTGTAAATGCTGATTACACCTTTAAAGTTATGCAGAATAATTAAACATATACACAGGAATAAAAGGAACTGAGTAAATATATGTAAATACGTTTTGCCCTACTGGCACACTTTAAAGATGTTTAAAATAGTGTCCATGCCGTATGCCTTTGTTCATGAAAAGGCATGTCTTCCGGAGGTCAAGAGAGTGTCCAGATGTGATGAGTTTTCTTTCCCCCCAGCTCGGGGTGAAGCTGTAAAACTGTATTCTTTGTTTACCAGATCGCCGATTTACACCCTCGGTTTCGGAGTCTACTTTAAAGCATCTGGCCTTGTGGAGTTTCTAAGTTTTAAAGACGTCCTCCTTAAGATAGCGAACCAGATAAGGTTATCAGGATGGTGCCATGCATGTTGGGAGAGGGGGTTCAGGAATGTGATCCATTGACTGTTCTCTCTATGGGAGCCCTGTTATTCGCTACATCTACCACGTCGCGGAGATGCGCGTGATCCACTGGGTTCACCGCGGAAGGCTTAGTCAATCTGTCAGGAGCTAACCTTAGGTGATCAGAAGACGTAGCTTTAGCGGTTAGCCCTTTGTTGCGTGAATGGTAAACCCAAACGCGGAAGAACCGGCAGGATAATAACGCTATTTGATCTAAGGACTTTCACAAATGGGGAGCAAGGAAAAGACTCAATCTCGCCCGCGTCCTATGAATACACACTCAATCAGAAAGCAAAGCCAAAAAAGTGAGTACTCACGATTTGACGAACGATTCCGACGTTGCATGGGCAAAACTCAATGACTGAGCGAGGTGCTATGGTTTGTTTACTCCTTTTATACTTCCTGGTTCGCGACCACTTAACTTCTGGGTCCTAGTGCCGGTCGCCGATTGAGTGTGCATGACATTTTATATATATAGATATACAGTGGTGTGAAAAACTATTTGCCCCCTTTCTGATTTCTTATTCTTTTGCATGTTTGTCACACTTAAATGTTTCTGCTTATCAAAAACTGTTAACCATTAGTCAAAGATAACATAATTGAACACAAAATGCAGTTTTTAAATAAGGGTTTACGTTATTAAGGGAGAAAAAAAAACTCCAAATCTACATGGCCCTGTGTGAAAAAGTGATTGCCCGCCTTGTTAAAAAATAACTTAACTGTGGTTTATCACACCTGAGTTCAATTTCTGTAGTCACCCCCAGGCCTGATTACTACCACACCTGTTTCAATCAAGAAATCACTTAAATAGGAGCTACCTGACACAGAGAAGTAGACCAAAAGCACCTCAAAAGCTAGACATCATGCCAAGATCCAAAGAAATTCAGGAACAAATGAGAACAAAAGTAATTGAGATCTATCAGTCTGGTAAAGGTTATAAAGCCATTTCTAAAGCTTTGGGACTCCAGCGAACCACAGTGAGAGCCATTATCCACAAATGGCAAAAACATGGAACAGTGGTGAACCTTCCCAGAAGTGGCCGGCCGACCAAAATTACCCCAAGAGCGCAGAGACAACTCATCCGAGAGGCCACAAAAGACCCCAGGACAACATCTAAAGAACTGCAGGCCTCACTTGCCTCAATTAAGGTCAGTGTTCACGACTCCACCATAAGATCTGTCAAGCACCATAATGAAACTAACTCTCATAAAGACCATCCCAGGAGGGCGAGACCAAAACCTACCTCTGCCGCAGACGAGAATTTCATTTAGAGTTATCAGTCTGAAAAATTTTCCGTCCACTTCTCAAGCGCGCCGGCGCTTCTTGTGACTAGGCAGGAGAGACATAATGCTGCTCCTTGGCTATCTGATGCACTGCGCAACAACGGCAGAGAATTAAGAACTGCGGAAATAAGATGGAAGAAATCGCAACTTGATGCAGATCTCATCTCTTACCAGACTCTTCTCTCCAAATTCTCATGTGACGTGACTTCTGCCAAAACTACCTTCTTCAGACAAAAGTTGGAAGCCTCTGCACATGATCCTGGCAAACTCCACAACATATTTTCCTCATTACTCAACCCACTGACTCCTCCTGCCCCTTCCTTTCTGACTGCTGACGATTTTGTCACATTTTACAATGGGAAGATTGCAGCAATCCGCCAGTCCTTCGCTCTTAACCAAACTCCTACGGCAGAACCTCAGGACCTTCCCTTCCCTCCCTTAGCAGAATTCTCCAACCTGTCATCTGGTGAGATTCAACAAATCATCTCGTCATCTAACCCCACCACCTGTTTATTAGACCCAATCCCTTCCACAATGCTCCAAGCCATCTCACGAGACCTCCTTCCCTTCACCACAGCCATCATCAACCATTCCATATCATCTGGTCCTGCTGCTTTTAAGAAGGTGAGGGTTATTCCCATCCTCAAGAAACCCTGCCTGAACCCATCAGAAGTTAACAACTATCGCCCGGTATCACTGCTCTCTTTTATTTCCAAAATTCTTGAAAGAGCTGTTTATAACCAAATGTCTCTTTATCTCTCACAGAACAACCTTAATGATCCCAATCAATCTGGATTCAAAGTGGCACATTCCACAGAGACTGCCCTTCTGTCAGTCACTGAGAAGCTCCCTGCTGCTAGATCTGCTAAACTGTCATCTGTCCTCATCCTCCTGGACCTGTCAGCTGCATTTGACACGGTAAACCACAAGATTCTATTATCTATTCTTACAAGCCTTGGAATTTGTGGAACAGCGTGGCAATGGTTTGCCGCTTACCTAGAAGATAGGTCATATGAGGTAACATGGAGGGGATCTACCTCTGCCCCACGTAGACTCTCTACTGGTGTCCCGCAGGGCTCAGTACTTGGTCGTCTTCTGTTCTCCCTCTATACCCGGTCTCTTGGTAAGGTCATATCATTGCATGGATTTTCATACCATTGTTATGCAGATGACACCCAACTTGTTCTCTCCTTTCCTCCCTCTGACACTCAGGTTTCTACCCGGATCTTAGCATGTCTGGCAGACATCTCATTCTGGATGGCTGCTCATCAGCTGAAGCTCAATCTCAGTAAAACCGAACTGTTGTTTATCCCTTGTGACTCATCCCCAGGTCAAGACCTTGTGATATTCCTGGACAACAACCAAATCACTTCTTCAGCCACCGCCCGCAATCTTGGGGTAACCGTGGACAATCATTTGTCATTTTCCCCACACAATGCTAACCTTACTCGCTCTTGTCGATTTCTTCTTTACAATATCAGAAGAATTCACCCATTTTTTTCTTCACAGGCTACTCAGGTGCTTGTTCAGTTCAAGACTGTTATTTCAAGACTGGACTAGTGCAACTAACTCCTGGCAGGCCTGCCTCTGTCCACGATTCGTCCTCTGCAACTGATCCAGAATGCAGCAGCACGTCTTGTTTTTAAACTTCCCCTTCCCCTTCCACTGCATTTTTTAAAGTTCTCCCCCACCACCCCACTCCGCTCCCTGCACTGGCTTCCTGTAGCTGCCCGTATTAAATTCAAAACACTTATGTCTCTCATGCTTGCCTACAAAGCTAAAAATGGCCCAGCACCCACTTACCTCCCTGCGCTAATTACACGACGCACTGCACCACGTTCCCTCCGATCCTCCAGCACTGCTCGCCTCATCCCACCATCTCTCAGGGATCGAGGGCGGCATTTATCCAGGCTCTTTTCTGTTCTGGCACCTAGGTGGTGGAATGAACTTCCTCTAGATGTCAGTTAAAGTCTCTGCTGTACGATCTTTAAATGACGACTCAAGACGTATCTTTTTCTCCAGCACTTGGACTAACCCCCCCCCCCCCCCCCCAAAAAAAAAACCTCTTTCCAGTTGTGTTGGACTAATGGCACTTAGTTATTAACCTACTTAACCCAGTGTCAGTATGTATCCACTGATGTAAACATTAAAGCACTTTTAGTAAGTTGCTCTGGATAAGAGCAGAGATGGAAATAGAAACAAAAAGCACCTCGGAGTGCTCCTTTAGTGACAACAGAGCATATAAGGAGTTACTCGCAGTAGTAACGCGTGCGGTTGAGCGGCTGTTTATTGACTGGCCGCAAGAGCGAGCTTCCCCTAAGTGCTCGAAATTAGACAACAGGTTTCTGTCGGGTGGCCGGGGGACGGTGCCTCAATTCTCTCCCTTTCTTTAGCGACCTCCACGACGAGTTAATCTGCTCATGGAGCAAGCCATATTCATCCCGTGTTTTCGTGCCATCGATTTCAATTTATTCGAATATCGTTAATGCGGAAGCACTGGGTTATACGATGATGCCTCAGATAGAAGAGATGCTTGCGGGTTATCTCTGTCCTGGGACGTTATCCTCCCTGAAAAAGCCAACACTTCCATCCAAGCCGTGGAGACTTTTATCTTCCCTGATGGGAAAAGCTTTTCAGGCAGCGGGTCAAAAACCTGCTGAAAGACTTGAGCACTGGTGGGGCCGTTGATGATAGGGCGTTTCTGGAATTGTGCCGAGCCACAGATCTGTCTCTTCGTGCAACCAAGCAGACGGCCCGTGCTATCGGCCATTCTATGGCTGTAATGGTGTCTGCGGAGAGGCACCTGTAGTTAACTAAGGTTCGCTTTCAGGGGCAAAGCTTACCAGTATCGGGTCCTTCCATTTGGTCTAGCTCTCTCATCCCACACATAGAAAAAATGCATGGATGCACTTCTGGCTTCTTTATGACTCTATGGCATCCATATTTTGAATTACATAGACGACTGGCTGATTCTGGCTCAGTCCCAGAGCTTAGCGCTTCGACATCAGGATGTTGTCCTAGTTCATCTTCAGTGTGCTCTTTCCTGTTCAGGTTCATATTTGGGTGTCAAATGGGATTTGATCGCAGTGCAGGCACAGCTGTCTCTCGCTCGTGTCAAATCCATTCTCAACACCCTCAAGGAAATCAAGCTAGACCAGAAAGTGACTGTTCATCACTTTCAGAGATCTTTAGGTCTCATGGCAGCTGCGTCCACGGTGATACCTTTGGGCCTTCTTCACATGAGAACGTTTCAGTTGTGGCTAAGAACCAGGGGATTTCACTAGGCAAGGGCCAATCCCCAGAGGCAAATAAGTGTTACGCGCCAGGGGCTTCATACCCTTTCTATGTGGTTCAGACCCTGGTTTCTGACTATGGGTTTTAGTCTAGGTCCGTCTTGTCGTCGCAAGATGCTAACGACAGATCCTTCCCTTACTGGCTGGGGTGCGGTCTTAGATGGCCGTCCAGCCCATCTTCTCGTCTGGCACATCAATTGCCTCGAAACGATAGCTCTATTTCTGGCCCTAAAGCACTTTCTTCAGCTACCATGTCCTAGTGCGGTTGGACAACACTACAGTAGTCTTATATATAAATCACCAGGGAAGACTGCGCTTGCGCCGCTTGAACAAGCTAGCACACCAGGTTCTGCTTTGGGCACAGGACAAGTTCCTGTCCCTTAGGACGATTTACATTCCAGGGCATATGAATGTGAGAGCAGATTTGCTGTCCAGACAAGCTGTGACACATGGGAAATGGAAACTCCACCCCAAAGTAGTCAGTCAAATCTGGAAGAGATTTCATGTAGCAGAGGTGGACCTCTTTGCCTCGCAAGAAACAGCAGAATGTCTGCTTTACTACTCTCTGACTCCTCCAGCTCCCCTGGGTCTGGACGCCATGGCCCATATGTGGCCCAGATTACGCCTTTATGCATTTCCCCCAATAGCTCTGCTCCCGGGAGTCCTGGCGAGTGTCTGTCAACAGCGTTTGCCCCCCTTACTGATAGCACCCCGTTGGCCGACCAGAATGTGGTTCTCGGATCTAATATCTCTATAATAGTGAGGAGGGATCTTCTGTCTCAGGCACAGGGAACAATATTTCATCCCCAACCCGAGCTCTGGAACCTTCACACCTGGCCCCTGAGCGGGACCAATTAAGAGATGCTTGTCTTCCAGCCAGTGTAATAGAAACTATTTAAGTGCTAGGGCTCTCTCCACTCAAAGAACTTATGCCCTCAAATGGAGTGTATTTGAAAGTTGGTGCATAGCAAAACATGTAGACCCAGTCCACTGCCGAATTGTTTTAGTGCTGGAGTTTTTGCAAGAAAAGTTGTACTTGGGCTTATGCCCTAGTACTCTCAGAATGTATGTAGCCGCTAGTTCGGCTTGTCATGTTCTGACCAACAGGGTTTCTGTTGAAAAGCACCCTTCAGTTGCCCGTTTTATTTGTGGAGCTAAACGGTTAAGGCTGCCCACCAGAGCGACAGTCCCTTCTTGGGACTTAGCTATTGTTCTCGAAGGTCTGATCGACACCCCTTTCGAACCACCAGAGTCAGCGCCCGCCAGGCTTCTGACTCTCAAGATGATTTTTCCTATGGCCATTACTTCCTTGAAAAGAATTGGAGATATCCAGGCTTCGTCAGTCTCCCCATCCTGCCTAGACTTTGCCCCTGGGCTAGTCAAAGCTATTTTGCATCCTCACCCAAACTATCTTCCGAAAGCTCCATTCTCAACCATGCACCCAGTTGTCCTCGAAGCATTCATGAAGTCACCTGACCGAGGTAATATAAGCCAAAAATTTGACGTGTTTGATACACACATGCTTCACAACCGGCAACACAAAAAGATGTTTTTTATGCAGCATCTCTTTCCCGCTTTTTCAGGGAACAGAGTTATAGCAAAATAACCCAAGATGTTTTCCATGTAATAGTCTTATCATGTACAGGTGTGCCTTATATAGGGGCCAATCCCAAAAGACAACCTTTTTTAATGTGGAATCAATTTTAACATTTTGTGGGTATAAAAAGCTGTTACTGTCATTAAGTCAACCAAGTTCATCATTTAAACAGCCATGATTACACAATGTCACTTAACAGACGTGCAGCGCCACCTGGCCAAGGCACGCCTTCGGGTCAGTGGCAGGCAGTGAGATGCTCGTTAAACTTGGTGTGTCTCAAACTGTCATCAGCAGATTTGCATCAAGACACAGAACTACTGGCAGAGTTCATGACAGACCCATAAGTGGAGCCCCATGAGTGACAGACGGCAACGATGACCAGTACCTAAGGACCCATGCACTCAGACATTGTTATGCAACTGCCACACAGCTGCAGGCCCATTTACGAGATGCGAGGGGTACTAGGGTTTCCAGACAAACCATTCGCAACCGACCCCACCGCTTTGGCTTGAATGCCAGACGACCGTTGCAGGTGACTCCACTGACACCAAGACACCACCATGAACGTTTGCAGTGGGCACAAGACCATGTGACCTGGAGAATGCAGCTGTAGTCTACCGTCCTGTTCACTGATAAGTGTTAAATCAGCCAGTCAGCGTTGCTGGAGAAGGCGAGTGTGAGCGATACGCTAAAGTCAACATGGTCCCCAGGGTTTGCTTTGGTGGAGGAGGTGCAACAGTTTGGGCAGGCATCACTAGTCAGCGGAAAACAGATTTGGTTATTGTACATGGCTCAGTTACTGCATGTTCTTACTTCAGAAACATCATAAAACCCATTATCATCCCCCAACTTTCTGTTCATGGATGATAATGCTCCACCACATCATGGCAGAATTGTCACAGCAGCACTTCAGGAAATTAGAGTGCCTCATATGGTATGGCCATCAATGTCCCCAGACCTGAACCCCATAGAGCACGTTTGGGACCAGTTGAAGCAGAGACTGGATGATCGTATCCCACCCCTACGTGACCTGGCAGAACTGCATGTAGCACTTGTGGAAGAGTGGAACGCATTGCCTCAGGACAACATCATGGGGCTAGTCAGGAGCATGAGACGTCGCTGTCAAGCTGTCATTGCGGCAAATGGTGGAAACACCCGTTACTGACATTGTTAATTTTTGTTATTTGAGGCTATCCCTGTTTTTTTTTTTACATTTTTGGGGTAATAAATATTTAACTAATGAAAATGGTGTTTCTTCTCATACATTATTAGTAATATCAATGGGAACTCTTACTTATTTAATTTAAATTCAGAGCAAATATAAAAAGCATTTATTTAAATAACAATATCCCTAACTTATTGTGAGTAGTGTGTGTGTGTGTGTGTGTGTGTATATATATACTCAACAAAAATATAAATGCAACACCTTGGTTTCTGCTCCGATTTTTCATGAGATGGACTTAAAGATCTAAAATTCATTCCAGATACACAATATTACCATTTCTCTCAAACATTGTTCACAAATCAGTCTAAATGTGTGATAGTGAGCACTTCTGCTTTGCTGAGATAATCCATCCCACCTCACAGGTGTGCCACATCAAGATGCTGATCTGACATCATGAGTAGTGCACAGGTGTACCTTATACTGCCCACAATAAAAGGCCACCCTGGAATGTGCAGTTTTTTTTGCTTTATTGGGGGTCTGGGGATTTAGAACAGGTCAGTATCTGGTGTGACCACCATTTGCCTCATACAGTGCAACACATCTTCTTCGCATAGAGTTTATCAGATTGTCAATTGTGGCCTGTGGAATGTTGGTCCACTCCTCGTCAATGGCTGTGCGAAGTTGTTGGATATTAGTGGGAACTGGTACACGCTGTTGTATACGCCGGTCAAGCACATCCCAAACATGCTCAACGGGTGACATTTATATTTTTGTTAAGTGTATATATATATATATATATATATATACACTCACCTAAAGGATTATTAGGAACACCATATTAATATGGTGTTTTACCCCCTTTCGCCTTCAGAACTGCCTTAATTCTACGTGGCATTGATTCAACAAGGTGCTGAAAGCATTCTTTAGAAATGTTGGCCCATATTGATAGGATAGCATCTTGAAGTTGATGGAGATTTGTGGGATGCACATCCAGGACACGAAGCTCCTGTTCCACCACATCCCAAAGATGCTCTACTGGGTTGAGATCTGGTTACTGTGGGGGCCATTTTCATACAGTGAACTTATTTTCATGTCAAGAAACCAATTTGAAATGATTCGAGCTTTGTGACATGGTGCAATATCCTGCTGGAAGTAGCCATCAGAGGATGGTGGTCATAAAGGGATGGACACGGTCAGAAACAATGCTCAGGTAGCCCGTGGCATTTAAACAATGCGCAATTGGCACTAAGGGGAAGAAAACATCCCTCACACCATTACACCAACACCACCAGCCTGCACAGTGGTAACAAGGCATGATGGATCCATGTTCTCATTCTGTTAACGCCAAACAGAAATTGAGACTCATCAGACCAGGCAACATTTTTCCAGTCTTCAACTGTCCAATTTTAATGAGCTCGTGCAAATTGTAGCCTCTTTTTCCTATTTGTAGTGGAGATGAGTAATACCCAGTGGGGTCGTATCCCATCCGCCTCAAGGTTGTGCGTGTTGTGGCTTCACAAATGCTTTGCTGCATACCTCGGTTGAAACGAGTGGTTGGTGTTCAGTCAAAGTTGCTCTTCTATCAGCTTAAATCAGTCGGCCCATTCTCCTCTGACCTCTAGCATCAACAAGGCATTTTCGCCCACAGGACTGCCGCATACTGGATGTTTTTCCCTTTTCACACCATTCTTTTTAAACCCTAGAAATGGTTGTGCGTGAAAATCCCACTAACTAGGCAGGTTGTAAAATACTCAGACTGGCCCGTCTGGCACCAACAACCATGCCACGCTCAAAATTGCTTAAATCACCTTTCTTTTTCATTCTGACATTCAGTTTGGAGTTCAGGAGATTGTCATGACCAGGACCACACCCCTAAATGCATTGAAGCAACTGCCATGTGATTGGTTGATTAGATTATTATAAATGAGAAATTGAAATGGTGTTTCTAATAATCCTTTAGGTGAGTGTATATGTATATATACAGTATATACAGTGTGTATATATATATATATATATATATATATATATATATATATATATATATATATATATATATACACATATGTAAAATCTGTTTTTAATATTGCCTCTTTGGATTGTTGTCAAGTAAACAGCATTCCTCCTGCATACAGTACTACTCTAATCATTTTAATAATAGGTCTAGTCAACTATATTAATACTGTGTGAGAGAGTACTCACAAAAGAAAAAAAAAACTAAGCCAAGCTGAGAAAGTAAAAGTTTGCAACAAAATGTATTTTTTTCACCGTGGTATGAGAATAGTAGTTTATTTGTATACTTTAAAACAGAAGACTATCACCCTAAATCAGTCAAAATAGCACCCTTATAGGTACTTTATTTATAGGTAACATAATATGACATAGTGTCGGCATGGTGGCTTAGTGGTTATCGTGTCTGTGTGCATGAATTTTGCATGTTCTCCCCATGCTTGGTGGGGTTCCTCCCACTGTCCAAAGACATGCAGATTAAACTAATTTGCCATTCCCAAATTACCTGTAGTGTGTGAATTGGTGTATGAGTGTGTCTTATTGTCTGTGATGCATAGGCAATCCATCCAGGGTGTACCCTGACTCGTGTCCTCCTGGGATAGGCTTTAGGATATATTAAGCTTTATGTCATAGTCATAGTGTGCACATAGTGTGTAATTAGAGATCATTTTCATGACAAAATGTGTTGTTTTTTCTGGCTGAGTTTGGCTAAAGAGTCATGAAGGGAAGAAAACACTGGAGAGAGCAATTTCTAATTCGAGGTTCTACCTTACTTGTTCTGTATTGACTGCAGGGATATTGAGCAGAGAAATTTAGCATGAGAGTACTGAATTGATGAGGATGTATATGTTAAGACGGAATTTCCAAATAATCCAACATCCATGTTAATTTCTTTCTTTTTTATCTCTATCTATCTCCAACAGTCCACATTTCTATAGTCTGTGCATCATTCACATATTGTTGTATGGTACAAGATGACTTGTCTCCTGCATTCTTTTTCTCTCTCTTCCTGTTCTCATTCTGTCTCACTCATTCTCTCCCTTTCATTTTCCCACTTCACTCCCTCTCTGGAGGCAGCATGCTGAGAAGCAATCTTCTTTAGCAGGTGATTGCTTGGTGAATATTTATAAAGAGAGCAGACAGAGTAGAGAAATGGAAAGAGAGAGAGTGAGCGATCACTTCACACCATTTACAACTTCAGGTATTTTTCTGCCATATAAAGAGTCCAATTTTTCACACAATCTAGAAAAAATGAAAAGCATTTCAAACATGGCAAGATGCACTCATGCTTTAAGGACATTTATCCGTTCGAACTGTTCTTGATTCATTTTATATATTTCTTTTTGAGCCTTGTGCATTTATTCTGTTCAGTTTGATTACATCCCTTCAGATAACACATAAATTAAAGCAAAGAGTTTTGCAGTGCCAGCCATGTGTTGAATTACCCCCAATAAATAGCCATTAAACATGCATAATTGACAATTAGTGCAATGGTGGGGGTAAGATTATGGCATTTTCGTGACCTGGCATTGATTTCTCCCATTAGCAATGCAGGCGTGAAAAATGACCTGTCATGATGCATAAAAACGGCCATGGTTCTGGATAATAGAATTAAAGAGGTAACAGTGGGAGAAGTGGGAAAGTTAGGCATGTCCACAATGAATGCCCTGTAAATGAAGAGGGAGTGTAAAGGAGAAGTATTTAGATGCTTTGTTTCTGAACAATTCAGGATGCTGTCATATGCACAAAAAATAACAATAATAAATAAATAAATTAATTAATTTATTAATTAATTATTTAATTAATAAACCTAGAGTGTATTTTACTGTCATACATTTAGGAATACACGGAATTTTTGTAGTTTCATGTAAAGTCTGGTTTAAATTAATTAGAATCAGCCAAAATAAAGCAACTTAATGCCATCATGTAAGTACTTTTTTTTTTTGGTTGCATGCAGCATTTTAAAAATGAAAGCCGATAAAACAAAATCAATCAATCAATCTATCTATCTATCTATCTATCTATCTATCTATCTATCTATCTATCTATCTATCTATCTATCTATCAATCTAATCTAATCTAATCTAATCTAATCTAATCTATTTATCATTTTTAGACTGGCTCTGTGTTTCCTGTGGTTGGTTAGGTGAACTGTGTGATTTATATGCCAACCATGTAAAGCTTTTCTTTTTTTCATATTATCATTTTAATATGAAACTAAACTGACCCAAATAACCGAATGTAAATAAATATAATGGTCACCAATGGCCTCCAGTTTGTACTCTGGAGTTTGTACAGTATTTTCTTTTCTGTAGAGATTGGGTGTTCATTATAAGTGAATTAGTTATGCTGAAGCAAAAATAAAATTCTAGTTACAGTTTCAGCACTAACAATTCCAACTAACAATAATACTTACGCAAAGAAAAAATATTTTTCTATATATTAGCTATCAATATATTAAAAGATTTAGTGCTCTGATCTACTGGTAAATTGAAAAGATTTTATAATGTTAATATTCCTTGGCGCTACATTAACTGATACTAACTAAAAATTAACAAAGAAAAAGATATTCATATTAAAAAAACATAATTAAAATATACAGAATAATAAATTGTGCTACACCTTAAAAAATGCTGGGTAAATATTGGACTAACTATATGCTGGGGTAATTTAACCCAGCAAAATGGGTTATTTTTTTTTAACCCAAATGCTGGGTCATACAGTATTTAACTATAATGGTGGGTTAATTTTACCACATAAATTGGTCAAATGTTCTACCCAGATGTTGGTTCATTTTAACTGAAATGTTGGGTTAATTCTACCTCACAAATAGGTTGTTATTATTATTTTCATGTTTTACAGTGAAAAAAAAAATACCCATGTCTATTAAACAGTTAAATTACTTTGATATATTCATTTATTACAAAAAAAAACTTAAAGGTTTTGCAAACCATACATATATGCAATAAACAACATGCTATTGTATGTTCATAGAAATAACATTTATTAAGAGCAGATTATCAACAGCGACATCAATACTATATTATTACTCAAAAGGGCAGAATGGAGTAATAACACAAATAGGCAGAGGCAGCTTCTACAGAGCAGGATCTCTCTGTGACATTAGATATCTTTTCTGCAGAACAAAACTATTTAGCCCTGGTTCCGTTTTAACATACAAACACTATGACTTTACAAGTAGGCCTCGCTATTTTATAGCAACATTACAAAAAGTCCTCTACAGGAGCACACCACTTTGGATAGTTACTGATAAAAATATAAAATGCCGTGAAGCACACTTAAACCGCATGTTGTACAAAAATACATTTTATCTTTGGTTTGTATAACTGGTGTGTTTAGTGAATTCCTAAATGTATGACAGTGAAATACACTCTAGGTTTATTAATTAATTCATTCATTCATTCATTCATTCATTCATTTATTTATTATTGTTATTTTTTGTGCATATGACAGAATCCTGAATTGTTCAGGAACAAAGCATCTAAATACTTCTTTACACTTCCCCTTCATTCACAGGGCATTCATTGTGGACATGCTTGTAATAGGATTTATACTAAATAAAATAAAAAAATTACAAAGCTAGGGTATTGGTAACCTAAAACAAAAACATGGAGACAGCTACTACCAAAAATAAAGAAAGCAAAATAAGCATGGCTTTTAGGATATCTTATATTAGACTAGTTGATCTTGTGGTCTGCGTTGATTTTAAGCTAATTACTGAGGAAATGCATTGTCATAGCTGGGGTCATACTGGCACATTACAATCACACAAATATTAATACTTCCATCTAGTAGTTATCTGTACAGCTGACTGATAGTTAATTTAGCCTGAGTCACAAGCAACTTTGGTTAAAGAGGGCAACCTGGTTAGCTTACATGCAGCAGCCATATTTGCATACTTGCCAAAGGGGGAAGGGTCAGTGTTTTGTAACACCCCAGCATTTTATTGTCTCAAACAGTGAGATTAATAAAGTTCTAATGTTAATGTGGTTGCTAACGCTAGCAACCTAACTAAATGCTAGCATCATGCAATACACAGTTTCGTCACCCTGCAAACATTCTACAGAGAAAGCTAAAAAGCTCAGACATCTTATCCGTTTCCTTCATACACACGTGGGTGGGGTTCTTTGGCTAACTATAGCAGCTATTGTCAGCTAAATTATCTTACCTCAGACCAGCCTGAAAGTTTGAGTGTAACCTTAACACGGTAACAGTAATAAATCTTACATATAGTAATAATATTTTAGTCATATGTGACTTAGGTGAGTGAACATGTGTATACAGACCTTGTATTTAACGTCATTTTCCCTTAAATGAACCGCCATCAGCGGTGTGGGAGCTCAAGAGAGACATGAAGCTCTGACTGACAGCCGCTGAATATACCAGTGAACTTTTGGGGAGGGGCCAATCAAACTTCAACCCAGCAGCTGGGTTACACAAAAACTACCCAACTCTCTGTAAATAACCCAGAAAAATGACCTAACAGAGGCAACCCAGCGCTTGGGTAGAAAAAACAACCTACGTTAACCCAACGTTTTTTAGTGTGTAACATATTACAACATATTGAAAAGACATAAGGAACTGTTGCTTTTCATATATTAAGAAATATATAAAAATATATTTAAATGTATATCTTTATACATTATTAAATATATATATTTATTTCTTTATTTCTATATTAGTATATATATATATATATACTGTATATATATAGTGGAACCTCGGATTACGAGTAACACGGTTTACGAGTGTTCTGCAAGATGCATTTTTTATAAATTCTGACTTAAAAAACAAGCATTGTCTTGGTCGACACTTGCAAATTTCTTTGTTTTTGCTTAGTGATTTATTTTCTACATTCTACATTACTGGGGATTTCAAAACTATAAAATAACACATATGGAATACGGTAATTATGTAACAACAAGAAAATCAACAGTTAGTTTTTAGTTCAAG
This sequence comes from Clarias gariepinus, assembly GCF_024256425.1. Classification (NCBI taxonomy): domain Eukaryota; kingdom Metazoa; phylum Chordata; class Actinopteri; order Siluriformes; family Clariidae; genus Clarias; species Clarias gariepinus. The sequence goes on from NC_071124.1 coordinate 14,767,587, forward strand.
ACACAGAGACCTAAACCTACCTCTGCCGCAGACGAGAAGTTCATTTAGAGTTATTAGCCTGAAAAATTACCAATAAACAGCACCTCAGATTAGAAGCGTTATGAAGTCTTTACAGAGCATAAGTAGCAGACACATCTCACCATTAACTGTTCAAAAGAAAATCCATGCATTTTTTGGACGCCTTAAGCATTCCTTTACAATGTAGAAAGAAATAAAAATCAGGAACGACCATGGAGTTAGAAAGTGACCCCAAACTTTTGAACGGTAGTGTATATATTTTTTTAATTGAATTTAATTTTTTTATGTTAATGTTAATATAGTTCAATATATATATCTCCACACATGGTCCATTCATATATTGCACTATATTAATAAATATAAGCACTAGTTTATATATTGAAATGTATTATTTAATATATTGCATTATATTTTACAATATATTGCCATTTTTTTTTGTAAGGGACATGTGCATGGAATGTGTCTGCAATCATGCAAACTTAGATTACTGGAACGTGGTGCTTCAAACTAGGGCAAGATAAAAGTTGCCTTATGCTGCATTGTGCTGCTTATACTTTTACAACTGTAAAGGTGAGGAAGAAAAAAGAAAAAAAAAGTAATAAAAAAATTTAATTCATAGGTCGGCACATTTTTAGAATCCCCAAAAAAGAGCAACAATATTAATATTTATATTTACTCTTACAAATGGCCTCAAAATTGACGGACACCAGAGCAGCCAAACTGAAGTTGCAATAATGCTACAGTGATAATATTACATTTTCAAAAATAATGTTGATAGAACAAAAGAAATTCTGGTGTCATATAAATTTTAATTATCACCCAGTTCTACTGAGAGTATGGACTATTTGGCAAAAAAAAATTCTCTCTCGCTCTTTTTCACTCTCAAACACAGTCTCCACACACATACCTTCCTTAATGCTGGGAAACCTAGCAACCAGACAACTTTTTTTTTTTCTTTTTTGACACAATGACAAATTGGTTTCATTTTCAAAGCTCATTCACCTCTTGCCTAAATATATGAGAAAAAGAAACATTACTCCTTTTCACTTGAAACCTTGAACATAGCACACATTTTCAGTGTGTGAGTTCTGGACTACCAAGATCTTTATTGAGTGCGTTTTAGTACAATATTCCTCGGAAAGTTACAGTTACAAACTCTGACATACTCATCACAATAAACAGGTTTTAACTATACAGAGACACAAAGCAGGAAATCATGGGCATTTCCTTTAAATCTATATATACATAAACATGGGAATGAGTGTCCATGCCATGCTTCTAGTGTCCACATTCTCTCTTTCTCTCTCTCACACACACAAACACACTCTCTCTCTCTCTCTTCATATATCTTTGTCTCTTTTATGCTATCCCTTATGGCACATGTGTACAAGGACACTCAGACTGCCGTTTTAATCTCATGTACACACCTACAGACACGCAGCCTCACACCCAGACACTAAAACTCTTCTCCGGCATTTGGCCATGTGTGTGAGCCGTGCAGGTGAACATACAGACGTGACATGCCTTGCTTTGCTGTTGGCACACTAAAAAAGAAGCACTGGTATAATTCTGCCAAAGGTGCACAGAAGTGAGAGTGTATGTATCTACACTCCAAGCAAAGAGTAATAAAATTGGAACAAAAGCAGCGAATCCCAGTGTAAAACGCATCCACTTTATATTGGACATAAATCCATTTGCAAAACATAAGGATGAATCTCCTTGAAGAAAAAGCAACACTGTCAGCTTTTATCCTTTGTGTGTGTTTTTGTCTTTGGTAGAATAAGGAGAAAAAGATTAAAACAAGATAGTACATGACCAAAGAAACTCACTTTTATGTCCATGGTTTGAAGAGACAGACCTAAAGGGACATTCTGGCAAAAATCAAAATCATCTCCCTTATACTGCTTAGCTTTTGCCTCTCTGTATGTATTTACCAGAAATGAAAGCATTAAATGGATCTTGCCTTTTGTGCTACATCCTGAGAATCCCCACAGACTCTATAATGTATTTCAGTAATGCATGCTAGGCAATAGACACAACATGCGAGCATAAGAAAACCCTCTGATGTAATACTCTGCCACTGATACTATCCAGAATATTAGAAAAAATAAGAACAACCTAATAAAAACTAAAAAAAAAAAAAAAAAACGTTTTATGCCAGAATGCTCCTTTACATTTACACAACCGATTCTTAGTATTATATTTCACAGTTAATACTAATAGCAAAACACCAATGATTGCTTTTCAGATTACCACCAGATACACTGGCTTGATTTACATTCTTTGTAGCTCATCCAAAATTCACATGAAAGGCAATATTGTAAAAATCTTTTTTGACTCAATTGAACATTCACCATTCTATGTACGTAGAAAATATAATAAATGTGACATAATTAAGAATGTATCAGACAGGCTTGTATATTTCTTTTTCCCGCTCTCTTAATTGTTAAATTGATCCACCCACCTGATGCATCCAACCATCAAGTGACCAGCTATCCAGCCACTTGTTTATTCTTTTATCCAAACATTCCACACCCTTTAATGCATCTACTCCTGCTTGATCTATCTATCCAGTCATCAATCCAAACTGTCCAACCTACCAACCATTCTTTCATCCTTTCACCCATCAATCAAATAGTTTATCTATCTATTTATACATACACCAATCAGCCATAACATTACAACACAAAACATTATGCCCAGTATTGTGTAAGTTCCCCTTGTGCTGCCAGGTTGGCTTTCCCCACTCCACAAGACTCCACAAGACCACTGGGGGTTTGGCACCAGGACAGGGCAACAGATCCTTTTGGGTGCTGTGGGTTGCTGGGTGGGAAATCCATGAATCAGACTTGTTCGCCCAGTGGATCTCATGGAAGGTCGGGGTCCAAGGTCGGGTTCCTTGAGCTCTTTGCCTGCACTGCATCAGACACTAATACCTTTTGTGGCCAGCATTAAATTTTTTCTTTCAGTGCTTAGTGCTACATTGGGTTTTCTGTGGGACTAGGCTAGACAGGCTGGCCTTTGGTCCCCACAGGCACAGATAAGCCTTGGGTGCTTATGATTCTGTATTTTTATGGTATATATTTATTAATTAATGTTAATGTGTTACACTAGGTGATGTAAATGTTATGGCTGATCAGTGTACCAACATACAGTCATGTGTAAAAGTTAGTGCTAGTTGCAGTTTTTTTTTTTGTGTAAAAAAATGATAGAAATTCAGATCAGAGAGGGTTTTGGTATTAAACAAATGCAACCTCAGATGAACAACATATAACTTTTTTCACTGTGTTCATTTAACAAAATTAAGACCCCCCCCCCCAAACTTTATGTGAACAAGCGTGAACACTACATAAAAGTAGAAGGGGGCACTAACTTTTACACATTACTGTACATGCATACATGGAAGCTTCTGGAACAGCTTTTTGTTGGATTTTCACCCATGGCTCTGGTGAATTGGCTGGCCATTTAACTATAAGAGCAGTTGAGGTTAATGAGGTTCCTTTCAATTCAATCCAAATGAACTTTTGTCCATATAGTGTATGGTACATTTTTCACTCATTCTTTCTTAGTTTCATTCATCCATCTATCCACCTATTTAGAAATTTGCACAGCCATCCATCCATCCATCTATTAATTGAGCCATACATCCACCTTTCCGTCATTCCTTCTTAGCAGCCTATTACAAGTCCCTGCCCATCAGAAATGTAACTAACATCTTGTTGGCATTCCTGTCCTGTTGTCACCCCTAGAAATTAATAAAGGAACCAAAAGAAGAAGAAAGAGCAACAACTAAATACACATGCACTGATAGTGAACACATATGACTGTAAAAGCACTCTCTATGTTTTTTCGTAATCCTCACCTCTGCTTACATTGTTCAAAGGAGAATAGAAGAAAATGAGGACCAAAATAAGGGCAGAGATGGAGAAAAGAGAGGGCGAGAGTGTGAGGAAATTTGCTTTGAACAAACACACTCTCACCCTGGATCTTTTGCTCATTAACTTCTAAACTAGTAAATGCTTTCTTCTTCATGTCAAAATCAGCAGAATTTGACCATCTTCCCATGCCTAAAAGAAGTATGCAAGGTCTTTCTACTCTTTTTTGACTTATGGCATGGCAACCAATGAAGAAAGAGCAGGACATAAACCTGTGTGTGTGTGTGTGTTAGAGAGAAAGAGTGAAATCTCAATTATCACTTTAGGACAGTGTGTTCATTCACTGGGCATCTGTTAGCAAAGGTTTGTGCAGATGTACAACCTAGCAACAGATGACCAGTCACTCCTTGCACCAGATTGATGTCAGGGACCTTTTGCACTAGGTTCATCAATGTTATCTGAACACATATGGTGCTTCATGCCCCACATGTTAACCATGTCTCTGTGTGTGTGTTTAAGAGATAGAGAGATAGAAAAAAAAGAAATATATAGAGAGGGACTTATGCTGATCATTCTAGCACTAGCTGACTATATGTGTATCAGTTCATTGTACATGTAAACACTTGATCACTTGATTAGCGACTTTTGAAGACCCTGTTTTGAAGACGAACAGCAGTACAGCATATTTAACAGTGCAATAACACTAACATGGACGTACCAGAGAGTTTAGGTAGTGAAAACACACACACACACACACACACACACACACACACACACACACACACACACACACACACACACACAGCTGTCCTTGGACAACGCCACCAAACATGTAAACACACACAAACGATTGAAACCCAAGAGGATCATAAAGAAAGCAAGGAAGGAAAACAACATGAACTGAAGAGGAGGAAGAAGAAGAAGAAGAAGAGAAAACCTGTACAGTTAAGTGTTCATCAGCATGGAAAATTCTACAATATACATCATCCAGTTTGGTAGCCTGAAGATTTCATTTGCTTTAACCTACATGTGGTTTATACACAATTAAATCACATTTCTACAGTGTTTGGCTCCAGGGCAGCCACAAATCCTTGAAGACTGTCTTTTCGGGCTTCCCCAGCTTGACTACATTAAATTCCTTTTCTTGGGAGTCCAGTGTGCCCAAGAACACAAGCAGGAGAAAAGTATGCACATATAGTATCTGTTACAAAGCACCTTCAATATGAAGGTTTACTCCAGAGATATATTCATATTTAAAGATATACACACAGGCCGTTCCAGATGTCCTTTGGCAAAGCCGGCTGTCAGGTAGTGATGCTGGGAAGCAGAGGACTACGAGGTATAGCTGTATTTGTTTCAATAGGAAAGAAAAAAACATATATACCAGCAACCAAAAGAAAAAAAAAAGTGCATTAAAAAGGTGGGGTTTTTTTTTTCCTTTGTAGTAGATCCTCAAAAGCGCTCACAGTTTAAAATTCATTGAGAAAAGAAAAGAATCAGCATGATGAATCATAAGCAAACTGAAGGGGATGAACAAACTGTTTTACACGTCCTTGATATTAGAAATGAATTGTCTGTTTTTGCTTTAATAATAATAATGACTGGATGGATGGATGGATGGATGGATGAATGGATATCCTGTATGTACAGCCAGAAACAGATAGATGGACAGACAGGTATCCCTGTTTTGTTCTCTCTTTACAGACATACTGATTTGTAATGTGTATCAGTATATTTGTTTGTCTTTATCAGATCAGGATGATCGTCTCAACCCTGGCGCGCTCCGATGTGCCAGTGCTCACCCGCTCCTGCACACTGAGCAGGATGCCTGGCCCATCGGCCGGCGCCTGCTGTAGTCATGCCAGCGCTGTGGGGGACTGGCACTGGCTCATCTGCATGTTCTGGACATTGCTCAGGATCTTCTTCTGGTGACCGGCTAGGGTCACACCTATCCTCAACAAGTCTCTGTAAAAGTGGAATAAGAGACAACAATAAACATACAATATACTGTATGTCACATGTGGTTAAAGATGTGAATGGTCCTGGCTACAGTTGTTAATAGACATTCATATTATTATACAGTAGAATCACTGAATTTTAGCTCAATATTGTGATATTCTTGTTGTTTATTCTTAATTACACACTCACTGGTTGATTTATTAGGAACAACTGTACGCATACTGTACTACTTCATGCGATAAGTCAATCTCAAAGCAGCAAATTATGGCAGATAAAAGGCAAGAACTTCAACTAATGCTTACATTAAACATCAGAATTGTTATACATGCGTCTTAGCTGTTTGTTGGTGCCAGATAGAATAAGTATTTTAGGAAATGTTGATCATCTGAGATTTTCATGCAGAACAAAAAATATATTGTTGATGAGAAATGTCCCAAGAAGAATGGCAATAACTGAAATTATGTTTTGTATAACCATGGTGAGCGGTAAAGCATTTTAGATTGCAGAAGTCAAATCTTGATGTGTTACAACAGTAGAAAATCACATTGTCTTCCATTCCTACTGGACCCGAAACGTGGACAGCCTGTTCTGAACAAAACATTTTTTAAACAAATGTTTTATTATTTTTGCTTGTTTGTTTTCTTTCAGTCTCTCAAACTGGTGATGGAGCCATAAAAACGGCTGAAGGGTCACTTGAAACTGCTCTGTCTAAACTCTACACTCTCAATAGCTTTTGTTCAGCAAAATAAACCCTTTTGAATACATGCTATTTAGACCCTAGCTGCTGTACTTATCAACAAGGTGCCACTCCAAATGCCCACCCAAAGCTAATCTTTTTAGGTTTTACCAGCTTTTGCATATTCATGTTGGTATATTAAAAGCAAAGAGAGCTTAAATATATCGGGACCTGGGACAAGGTTACATATGAATATGGACAGACACCAAATAAGCAATTTAACTGACAGGAGATGGCATCTGATATTCCCTCACAAACAATTACAGAAAATTAAAGAAAGATAGACAGGTCACTGTTTAAAGATGGCCAATAAGTACAATAAATAAAAATCTAATACTAAATTAAAATACTTAATTTAAGAAATCAAAAATGTAATAAAATTGAATTGAAAAGAGCAAATAAAGGGTAATATCACTATAGAACAACAGTCATTTTCTTATCTGTTGAACAGCATTTAAGTAGTTTTTTATTATTATTTGATTAAATATATGTATGTACTGTATGTCCGTATGTAAAACAATTCTCTTAAGGATCAAAACCAGCACAAGTAGGAAAATAAGAGATCATTTCACTTCTACTAGTGTTCTACTAGATGTAAAGTTTTAATCAATGTCTTTTTCATTTTAAAGGAAAAGACAGGAATTAAAATAGTATGTATTAATGTTAAAATGAATGTAAAAACACCCACACAATCCTGACTATAAAAGCAGACAAAAGCTGTGCGTGTATGCGCCTGCACTTCTGTAGTTCATTAAGCCCAGGTTTCCTAATTCATTTCTAACAAAGCAGTCTGCTCGTCACATCTTTTGATCTTCACAAGTGTGTAAAGAGACTGAAAAAAAATTGTCTCCCTGGAATAGTTGAATATAAGTAGAAACACTTAAATTCATGGCAGGAATGTATAATTTATTCTGAATTATTTGCTTCTCCATGGCTTGTATACACTCTTAAAGTGATAAAAATACACATGAGTAGGTAAGTTTGGGGTTAATAACAGTTTTTAAGCTGAAAGAAATGAAACTAGTTTGCTATATACTGTCCATCAATTATCCCTTGGCCTTTAGTACATGGCCATCATTGCTAATAATTTCTCCGCTAATAACTACTATTTGTTTGTGTACTAAATACTTACCTTTAAATAAAAAGTTTGTGGAACTAACTCATTATTGGCACTCCCCACCCCGCAAGCAGTCTATTCCAAAATCTTCCACTAGGAAGGTGCTTTTAGGTCACTGTTTCCTTTCCTTGAGCAGTTCCTCTAATTATTCTCATGCAATGTCAACTTGCCTATAGCATTTCTGGACTTTACCGCTTATATAACTATTTTATAATTTTTTTTGTTTTACACGTTTTGTATCCAATTTTCCAGGGCATGCTATTTTAGGAAAATTACCAACATTAGGGCAGTTGCTGTTTTACCAAAAACAAAATGTCATAAGATGTTTTGTTCTCGTATCAATTTGCCAGTAATATTAAGTATTATCAAGCTAAGTATTATTAAGCTAAGCTATAATCAGCTGATACCTCTTTTTCTTTTTTAATAATCTGAAAGAGAAAATGCAGTTGACTGTCTTTTCCTGTGCTGGAAAACATAAATAAAGAACCTTAAACGTGACTGTTCTATATGCTTATATTATAAGGGGTGTCTGCTATACATGTCACAGTAAAGGAGTTGTTCCTATTAAAATGAACATGTTGGACCAAGCCATGCTGTTATACAAAGTTAATGTAAATCCAATGGAAACAATCAAAACTGAGAATTCCTCAGCTCTGTGGTGTGTATATATATATATATATATATATATATATATATATATATATATATATATATATATATATACTGTATACAGTACTGTGCAAAAGCCTTAGGCACCATATTATATGCTGTACCAATTTTGTTAGATATGTTTATCATGTCTGCATAATTATGTACAAAATCGTTTAGTATTTCCACATATAACTCAAAATTAATAAATGAATAACATAACAGGAGAATATATGCTTGGTTGTAAAAAAAGATATATAATACAAGACAGACCAGTTTTGAGGTGGAAATAAAAAAACCTGTAAAAAATAATGTACGCTTCTGGGATTTGCATAAAAATAGAAAGGAACAAGCGTGACAAAGTTACCAGAAGAACTCATATTCTCCAGCAAGCTCAGTAAATCATAACAACTGTTTTACTCATAGGACTGTGCAAAAGTCTTGGGCACATACAAAAATATGGCATAAGCAAAAGATGCTTTTAAAAACATTTCTGCAAAAAAGAAACTTCTATAAAGAGCAATAAAGAGTAATAAAATAAATATTCAATATTTGAAGTAAAAACTCATTGCTTAAAATCAGCCACAGATTTGTGCAGTTTTATAAGAAAACACCTGTTAGGTTTTACTGAGCTTGCTGGAGAATATGAGTTCTTCTGGTAACTTTGTCACGCTGGCTCCTTTATACTTTTATCCAAATCTCAGTAGCGTACTGTACATTACGTTTTTCGGTTCCATCTAAAAACTGGTCTGTCTTGTACTATACATTTTTTTTTCTTTACAGCCATGCATATTCTTTTCCTGTAATGTTATTTATTTATTTATACATTTTCAAGGTATATATGGAAATACCTAATTATTTTGTGTATGTATCACACACAATAGACTGTTTGTTAAATGGAATGAGATGTGTGTATGCACTGATACATGTGCATGTAATGTAATTTTAATGACATGTCAATGTACAGTATATGGCTAAAATATTATGGGTGCTAAAATTATAATAGTTGAAACCATAAACCATAACCACAATCATACTATTAGTAATGCAAGTAAAGTCAATGTTATGTCTAAACTTTCCTTAAAAAAAAATTTAATAAAGAACGAAATAACTGGCATTTCTGAACTTGAAAGAAAACTTGCTGAGAATCATTTCGGACATGATTCAGTGTGAGATTATAAACTTTTCAAGTTATACTGCATTGCTAGGTTTTATTAGTGATAGGTCATGATTCTAACGAGCAATAGACTCACTCTGCTGTAATCTGGGCGACGAGTTGCAGGGAAGTGAAGCCGGAGTTGAGAAAATTGTCTCTATACTGAGACATCTTAATAGCAGACAGCCAGTCCTCCACTGAGCTGAAGGTGTTGAAGTCAGGGAGAGACCTGTCCAACAGCGGTTGAGATGGACTGCAGAGACAGAAAGGAGAAGAGTGCTTAAGTTATTCAGCTCACAAAAAGACAAGCCTGCAATTCCTGAATTTGCTGAAACGGAAGAAAAATTCATAAATGCAGTACACTATTACAAGAAGGGCATATGTTATTTTAGCTGACTAAAATGTACTAAAATATAACACCCTCAGAGAAAGTCTACAGACACACCAAATATCCAATATCTTATATATTAATATATTTTTTGCCTAGTCCACTCTGCACCTGTGTCTAGTTTTTCTAATATGTGTCGAGTTCTGTTCTTGCTTGTAAATTTTACACAGTTACAACCTTTTATTCAGCATTTACAAAATCGCCTACTGCTATAGAAGCTACATCAATACCACAAGCACAACATTCCTAGTCAGGCGAAGATTCACTCTTATAGTGGGAAGTTTCTACTAAAAAGATTGCTTTGAATAGTAGATTACATTTCTGTTTACACTCTGCTACATACACAGTTTGGTTATGGTATGATTACTGGAAACTTAAGCATCAAAGGAAGCAATATGAGAGACAAAGAGAGAGAGAGAGAGAGAGTCACATCTTTAAAATTATAACTCTCAGTTGTGGGATATACTGTAGAAGTCACATTTGTTTTATAACTTGCATTTGCATTATATCTCCCAGTTGCAAGAAAAAAGTACTTTCTAAATCAAACTCCATAAAACAGGAAAATTGCACAATCATAAAATAAAAAAGTCATAAATGTGTGATCTATAAAAATGTGCAATCGTTCAATTTGGTTGAATCTCTTTTTAATTCTATTCTCTATGTCTCCTGATCCTGCATCGTCTAATTCTCTGGTTAGGTTTAGAACACATCACATCATATACCGCATTTTATTACTACAATGATCAGTCATCACATTCAAGCCAACTGCATAATATTGTAAAGGCCCATGAAGGCATGCAGATGGGAGGTAAAGGGGCTCATGGGGCTAGGCTGTCTGGTTGTCCTTCCAGACCCTGTCAACTATCCATTACAAATGGCCCTTTTCTAGGTGTGCTTTTACCCTAACAGCTATATAAAATATCCCTGATTATTGACCTTAAAAATCTGTGAATTAGTGCAATGGTAACTCATAATATCATGACCTGGGCATGGATCGATGTATTGCACTAGATTCCATTTAAAAAAGATGGTATCAAGCACAGTACACTGTACTCAAATATGAAAGACAAATGCATTTAAACATGGGAGTAGACGGCTGTTTAAATTGCAACCTTATCAATGCATCTGTATAATCCTATACAGTATCTCAGTGAAGGCTCAGCACAGGCCAATCTCATCCCTGAACTACTCAGCCATAGTTGATAAAAGACGAAAAGCACGCAAGAGGGTCAGTCTTGACAGTTTTTCCCGAAATATCAATACAATTAGGTATAGTGGGAAAGTTTATTTGATTCCACTCTTCTTTGTGTTTATTGGCATCTCACAACCAATTTTATTAATGTGAAAGATGGCCAAGATAGTGAAAGGGAGGGGAAGGAGCAGCCATACCAAGCTGGGTTCGAATCAATTGTGCCTAGTGAAAAAGGAGCCTATGTCACTCATATCCTTACGCTTGCCAACTTTTTCTGCTTGCAATACATCAGCTTCACTTGCTGTCTAATATATTCTCGTCATTGACAGGTGCCATTCTAACAACATCATCAATGTTATCCACTTCACTCATTGTCTTATCAGTCGTTGTTGGTCCTTCGGCTGCTCCCGGCAAGGGGTCGCCACAGCGGAATACCCAGTCCACACTGCAACTTGGCACAGGTTTTACACCGGATGCCCTTCCTGACGCAACCCTCCCATTTTATTTGAGCTTGGGAACGGCACTGCATCCAGTGGCTGGGGTTTGGGCACTGGATTGGAATCAAACCCGGGCCTTCCGCATGGCATCTTGCTTTTATTAATTACTTGACTATCAACTTTTACTTTTATTAATATTAATTCAAACTAATAGATTCAAACAAAGATTTAAACATATATATTTTTTATATTGTTAAAAATGTTACCAATAGACAATATCCTATTATATGGTTTATTGTATAAAATATTTATGTAATTATAATAATTTTGCTTCAAACATATTGTTTCCTTTTTTTTCCCAGTTCATGCCTTTTTATCAGCCGTGTTGTGGTGTAGGATCGCAGACTGTCTGATGTCTCTATAAATATGGATTTGTTTTTACAGTATGATGACCCGACACTGCATGCATTATGAGTACAGTGGATGAATACAATCAATGCTTTGACAATACTGCGCATGATACACACATACTGATAAAGTTCACACAAATTAGGGTAATCTCACAATAGGATCTAATGACCCCAGATGCCTGGGGATGAATAGTTGTATTACAGTGGTGTGAAAAACTATTTGCCCCCTTCCTGATTTCTTATTCTTTTGCATGTTTGTCACACAAAATGTTTCTGATCATCAACACATTTAACTATTAGTCAAAGATAACACAAGTAAACACAAAATGCAGTTTTTAAATGATGGTATTTATTATTTAAGGAGAAAAAAAATCCCTGTGTGAAAAGGTAATTGCCCCCTGAACCTAATAACTGGTTGGGCCACCCTTAGCAGCAATAACTGCAATCAAACGTTTGCGATAACTTGCAACGAGTCTTTTACAGCGCTCTGGAGGAATTTTGGCCCACTCATCTTTGCAGAATTGTTGTAATTCAGCTTTATTTGAGGGTTTTCTAGCATGAACCGCCTTCTTAAGGTCATGCCACAACATCTTAATAGGATTCAGGTCAGGACTTTGACTAGGCCACTCCAAAGTCTTCATTTTGTTTTTCTTCAGCCATTCAGAGGTGGATTTGCTGGTGTGTTTTGGGTCATTGTCCTGCTGCAGCACCCAAGATCGCTTCAGCTTGAGTTGACGAACAAATGGCCGGACATTCTTCTTCAGGATTTTTTGGTAGACAGTAGAATTCATGATTCCATCTATCACAGCAAGCCTTCCAGGTCCTGAAGCAGCAAAACAACCCCAGACCATCACACTACTACCACCATATTTTACTGTTGGTATGATGTTCTTTTTCTGAAATGCTGTGTTACTTTTACGCCAGATGTAACGGGACACGCACCTTCCAAAAAGTTCAACTTTTGTCTCGTCGGTCCACAAGGTATTTTCCCAAAAGTCTTGGCAATCATTGAGATGTTTTTTAGCAAAATTGAGACGAGCCTTAATGTTCTTTTTGCTTAAAAGTGGTTTGCGCCTTGGAAATCTGCCATGCAGGCCGTTTTTGCCTAGTCTCTTTCTTATGGTGGAGTCGTGAACACTGACCTCAATTGAGGCAAGTGAGGCCTGCAGTTCTTTAGATGTTGTCCTGGGGTCTTTTGTGGCCTCTCGGATGAGTTGTCTCTGCGCTTTTGGGGTAATTTTGGTCGGCCGGCCACTCCTGGGAAGGTTTACCACTGTTCCATGTTTTTGCCATTTGTGGATAATGGCTCTCACTGTGGTTCGCTGGAGTCCCAAAGCTTTAGAAATGGCTTTATAACCTTTACCAGACTGATAGATCTCAAATACTTTTGTTCTCATTTGTTCCTGAATTTCTTTGGATCTTGGCATGATGTCTAGCTTTTGAGGTGCTTTTGGTCTATTTCTCTGTGTCAGGTAGCTCCTATTTAAGTGATTTCTTGATTGAAACAGGTGTGGCAGTAATCAGGCCTGGGGGTGACTACAGAAATTGAACTCAGGTGTGATAAACCACAGTTAAGTTATTTTTTAACAAGGGGGGCAATCACTTTTTCACACAGGGCCATGTAGATTTGGATTTTTTTTTTCTCCCTTAATAACGTAAACCTTCATTTAAAAACTGCATTTTGTGTTCAATTATGTTATCTTTGACTAATAGTTAACAGTTTTTGATGAGCAGAAACATTTAAGTGAGACAAACATGCAAAAGAATAAGAAATCGGGAAGGGGGCAAATAGTTTTTCACACCACTGTATGTCCTGTGTCTGTGGAAGTCTGTGGAATTTATTTTACATTTAAATCGGTCCTAGGCTGCAAAAAGTCTAATGCCCCGTCACACTCCAACTATAAAGTTCACGCTTCCACCTTAAAAATATCTGAAAATGCAGTGCGAACCGGGTCAAAATGGAAAAATGGCCATTTATGAAGTTCATACTACTTCATAACCCCATTTCTGACAGATTCTTAATCTGTCACTAATTACCTATCACACGCATGATCACACACTCACCAGGTCCAAAGACATTGAACCGTGCTATTACTATATCAGATCAGATTGCACAACTTTCTTAACAGGCGCTTATCCGCTTATGCACTTACTGCACCATGTTGTCATTGCGTCTGGTGGGTTGTATAAATACCGCAACATGCACAGTGCTTTTTATTTTTTTTTATCCGGTATTTACACCATATTATCTGAACACTTGCTTGCCATCAACGTGGGAGGCACTATAAGAATGTAATATGAACTTAACACGGATTTCTACAACATAGCATTGACCTACCATGTTGTAAGGTTGTATTGAATGATAAAAAGGTTGCCTCTCTTTTAATAAAACAACCCCCTCATTTTGCTTCCTGACTCTTCATGTGATAACACTTCCTATAGCCCGTATCCAGACGAATATATTGTACATCCAAGCAGCTCAAGTCTGATGGAACCCTTTTGTTTAACCGGAAAATGCAAATGCACTTCCTATCTGTCTGTCTGTCTCCAGGCCTCTCTATGACTTGTATGCTAATGACCTGTTCTTTTGATGTACTTGACACAGAGCACCTGGCCAAGAAGCTTAAATATTCTCTCTTCTGTCTTTGCTGTTAATAAACAGCAATATTTAAACATGTGTGTGTCTGTCCATCTATTCCAGTTCGAACATCGACAGGTAAGTGTATAGAGATGTGGCGGTTACAACAAGCAATAATTCTCCTTCTTTCAATTCATCCTAAAACCTTAACAATTCTTTTGAACCTGCAACTTGAAGATGTAATTGAAGGAACTTCTTTGATGTACCAACAAAACAGTGACAGCTCAGTCATAGGACCATCTCGATGTAATATATAGTTTGCCATGAATTTGTGTGAATGAAGGTGCACTTAAAAACAAAGAACATATCATTTTAAATCTATTCCAAATAATATAGACACTTTAAAATGTAGTGTGGTATTTCGGTTAATAACCCATCTTCTCTTGTCAGCACATTTCAGCATTCAGCAGCTACTCATATTTTAGTTTCAGACTGCAGTTTTAACACCATGTTTTTTAGCAAATACAAAATTAAACACATTTATAAAAGGCAGCCACTGGTAAAAGCACTGAAATGAAACAGGCAAAAAAATCTATTGCTTTTTAATTGAGATTTAGTAATTTTATTAGGTTGAGATAATTACATCTTTTAGGATAAACAGGCTTGCGCATACCCAGTGTACTGTATGTGCTTTTTTCTCTACTAGAACGCACCCGAGTCTGTCTTACTGTTTCTCACAGCACTACTGAGTTCTCAGTTCAGTGGGTGATAAATACTTTTCTATAACATCAGCTCTAAAAGTAATAACTGGTTGCAAAGCAAATCACAGATTTATATTTATGTGTTCATTTTAATATACTGCCTTTTCTACAGTAACGACTAACCCTCTGGGACTTCTATGACAGGCATTCCAATACACATACTAATAATAATAAACATATTTTAAAATGTGTGTTTAATAACCAAAGAAAGAATTTATACATGTGGATATGGAGCTCTCAATAATGAAATGCTTATGTAACATTTATGGAAGCAGTCAGTAAGTTCTCTGCATTGATAATTTAGGATAGAGGACCGTGATATGGGTTTTTTTAGTAACATAACATGCCATCATCAAGGTCAAGCAGTCCCAGGTTCTTGTAGCACCCCATTTCTAATGACAGGTGATGCTTGATTACTGTAGCAGCCTGGACAACCAGTCCCCATTTACAGATTTAACATCACTAGAGATGGCCACGTAGATGCAAATGCTTCTAACAGTTATAATCTGCATTGGGTGGTGTATGTCGCATTGTAAGAGATACATTCTGTACGTTCTGTATATTCCCCCAACAAAGTTCCAGGTGGAAACATTTCGGTGGCCCTATACTTGCCAAAAAATGAAATTACAAAACAGCTATGCACTGATGATTTAGATTAGTACTGTGTTTGTTTGGGCGTTGCGTTGTGTCTTGCATAACTTACACATACAGTATGTCCACATATGCAGATGTGAAAGGTAACTAAGTGTATTTACTTCTTTACTCTATCACATCTTACAGCAAAAGTCTGTAATTTCTTGTTAACTACATTACGAGGCTGTTCTAGATAACCCTGGTGGTGTGTAGCATTACAAGTAATAGTTGCCGCCTGCTGACTATTATGCATAATTTGGGGGGGGGGCTAATACTTTTGTACTTTTATTTATGGAAAAATGTAAATAGATGATTTCTATGTTTACTTAAGTACAGTTTTTTTGTATGTTGTCTACCATGGAATGTATTTATTATTTACTCACTCACTCACTCATCTTCTATACTGCTTTATCCTGTATTCAGGGTTGCGGGGACCTGGAGCCTATCCCAGGAGGCTTAGGGCACGAGGCAGGGTACACCCTAGACAGGGTGCCAATCCATAGCAGGGCACACATACACACACACACACACACACACACATTCACACACTACGTGCAATTTGTGAACGCCAATTAGCCTAAACTACATGTCTTTGAACATGCAAACTCCATGCACACAGAGCCAGGAATCAGTGTTTTGGTGGAAATGTGTGAGCTTTCTAAGGCTACATAATGAATATTCTAAAGCCATAACTATTTAAGATTTTCCTTTTAAACAATTTACTAAGATGGGAGGGATATACAGTAAGTATATACAGTAAGAATTTTTAAATCGGTGTATTTAACAATCGATATTAGTCGTAATTTAAATCAAGTAAATATATCCAAACATTATTACTTAATAATACTTGAGTATTTTATTATGATAACCTAATGGATTCAATGTTATATACATTCTGTCACCTGAATCAAGGCCACGGTCACTCTGTGTCCTGGCAATAGCAGTGGCCTTGACATGTCCAATAGTAATATAATTTCTAATATTTAATTTATGCATATTATTCTAAATTATATAATAAAAATTAATCATTTAACTAATTTGTCTCATGAGTATTTCACAGCATACGGCAAATACAAAGCCATCCATTCCTTAATTAAAATGAAAAAAATAAATAAAAGGACTATAAAAGAAGTAATATAATTTAGAATATGGTGTAACAAATAATAATCAACTTTATGTTCTATAGTGGCACACACTCGTGTTGCATTTCTTATATAAGTTGGTGAATTGGTGTGTATGCATGACTATTTCATACATTACACACAAAACATTTATGCAATGGATGCTGAGATGAACAAGTGTATGTGTGTGTGTGTGTGTGTGTGTGTGTGTGTTTACTCACATGGACGGCATGCTAGCAACAGCCTTTAGACTCGTTGGGTTGCGGATAAGTTTGTCGAGCGTGTTAACAATGTCGGTAAACCGTGGCCGGGCGTTGCGATCTTTCTGCCAGCAGTCCAACATGAGCTGGTGCAGAGCAGTGGGACAATCCATTGGTGCAGGAAGCCTGTAGTCTTGTTCTATAGCATTAATCACCTACAAACACACACACACACACACACACACACACACACACACACACACACATTTTAGATTACACATAGCTGATGCTCACTAATCAGCTAGCGTAATATATTCCACCGTGTATATATACTGTAAATACAACATAAGTACTGTTAAAGACAATGACCATTACACACACACACACACAGAATTCACACAGAGATTTAGTTTTAATTTAGTTTCTCATAGTCAGGCTGAATGTGATGAGCAAAAACTCAGCTGTCTCATACCTGTGAATGTGTGTGTGTGTGTATATGTCTGTGTGTGTGTGTGTGTGTATATATATATATATATATATATGTGTGTGTGTGTGTGTGTGTGTGTGTGTGTGTGTATGTGCTTTCTACACACAACAGTAAACAATTTTATGGGAGTTATTCGACCATGGTTTGACATGATGTATAGTGGTGTGTGTGTGTGTGTGGGTGTGTGCACGCATACGTGTAGGAGAGGACAGCAATAAGAATTGACAATAATTGAAATTGAAAACACTGTCTGCTATATGTATGTATGCATGTATGAGATAGAATTACTCTGTGTCATGGCTTTGTGTATGTGTTTTTGTGTGTTTGAGTGAGTGGATGCTAACAGAAACGTGCAGAGAGAGAGAGAAATTACAAAACAGTGTGTGTGTGTGTGTGTGTGTGTGTGTGTGTTTCATGCTCTTGTGCCCAGATCATTTCTGTGTATAACGAATGCACTGCATGTACTCCGTCTATGTTTGTATATCCAGGGGGCAGTAGTGGCTCAAACGGTTTGGGCTTCGGGTTAATGATTGAATGGAAGATCAGGTTTTCAAGCCCTAGCCCCACCAAGCTGCCACGTCGAGCCCTTTAAGCGAGGCCCTCAACCTTATCTGCTCCAGGGGTGCTGTATCCTCTGGCTGACCCTGCACTCTGACAAAGATTGCTTACTAGGATATACGGAAAAAAAAATTATTTCACTATACTGTAAGGGACATGTGACAAATAAATGAATCTTAATTTTAATGTCTATAAATGTGTGTGTGTGTGTGCGTGTGTGTGCGTGTGTGTGTGCGTGTTTAGCCTGGCAATGAGATTGTAACATCTGTGCATTTGGCTCAGTGTTCTGGATTTCTCCCCACTGTGGACAGCTGCAGGAGAAAGGGGCAAAACACACACACACACACACACACACACACACACACACACACACACACACCACAACAAACAGGCAAGAGCACCTCCAAAACACAAATGCTATCTTTCTCTCACACACATGAACACCCCTGAGAGGCCGATCCGTGCAGGTGCCAGATACACCACACCATGTAATCATACAACACTCACACACATGCAGTTATCTCATATACCACATCCCATCCCATTATTGTGAGCACATAAATACACACAAAATGCTATCAATACACCCCTGCCCATAGTCCCGGAGAAGTAGGGATGCTGCGCAGGAGCACGGGTATGGGTTAAACGACCGCCACACTGCTCATGTTGTGGGTTACGAGCTGACAGAGGAAGAGAGTGTGATAAAAACTGAGCACGGAAAAAATTGCTGAGTTGTTGCAGTGTTTACGAGCATCAAATTAAAGGTTTTCAGCGCAGTTACAGATGCAATTAAAATATGCAGAACATGCACACAAACACGCACAAACATACTCCTACTCTTACCTTCAAGGCATTTATTGTGCTTAACCTTTTGTATTGTGTTTATTGCGGAACCACATGTTCTATAGAACTGATAAATTATTTAAAAAATAAGTCATACATTAAAGATAAAAATTTGTTTCTTGATCAAAAAAAAAAAAAAATCAATCAAATTTATTACAAATTATGTGGTCCAGTGCTATTATCTACATCTGTGTGTGTAACTCCATCTGCCCTTAATATACATTATTGTTTCTATAGGTTTGGATTTAACACCAAACTAGGCATGGCCTGAAATAAAAAAAAAAAAAAAAAAAATTTTCCTTGCTTGTCTTTCCAGACACTGAAAAACACTGAACACACACACACACAAAAAAAAACCTGAATCCAAGCATGGTGTGTGAAACTGCTCTGACAGTTCCTCAACCTCAGCTACATCACTCCAGTTTATAATTGCTCTCAAATATTGATGTGCGCAACTTTTTTTAAACATGCTTACACAGACATTCTCTCTCTCTCTTTTTCTCTGTCTCTCTCAAAGTGTCCTATAACCTTTAACGCAACATTTTGTGGTGCATTTAGGGTGAATATAGTTACTATTAAAGTAGTTTCTTGTAAATTAATTGGTGGAATATTTTCTCAATTTGTTGTCTTTTAAGTAGAAAAATCACTGGGGATGAGCGTACCATCCAATATATTACTAGAGGGTGTAACTGTGAAATATTCCAGACGAACAGGCTGATTGACTTGTCTGCTATTTTTTTTTTTTATTATTAAAAAAGAAGTAATAACTTATTCTAGAGTGCTTGATGTTAAAATGCAGATCTCCTATGCAAAATATATAAAGGTTGGCAGGTCTGATATAGTCATTTAAATATTCATTTTTTGGTATTTTCCACCTGCTCTGCCCTTCTACTGTTTCACCCCACAGCTTGAATAACTCTGCTTTATTAAAGAACTCTTTAATGAACAATCTAAGGGATTAGCATTGGATTATCATTAGTATATATATCATCAAGTTGCAGGGTCGGGAGATTATGCAAGTATTAAGCTTTTAGACACATGCCATATTATATATTCAGTAAAAATAATAACCAAATAATTAAACAGAAGTGTAATATTGCTTTTAAAGAAAAGCTCTACAAACCCACAAACACCATTTTTTATTAACATATTATCATTTGTTTATTTTTTTAACTAGTTATTTTGCTCCTATAACACATATGCTTCTGCAACTGGTGGATCTAACTAATTGCGACTGGCGAAGCTTTATATAATTAATAGGGTAATACTGTGTAAACAAAAGGTGAGGAAAATAAAACATGGAAACATGGGATTCTTAATATTTCCATCAGCTAATTTTTCGTAGGTCAATATTTATTACCAAATTGCAATGAATGGAAAGCTAGTGCACTAAAACCTTATTCTACACACCAAGTAGAGTTCGTGATCAGGGGTTAGAGAGGGATTTGGGATCCAGCCTTTCATAACTGTTATATAATATGGAGTATACACAGGTTTTTACAGAACTTAACACAAACACCCATATATACACAAAACAATAAAATAGCTTCCTTATTATATTTATATACTATACATAAATTACATATTTTTTTTATATGCTTAATGTCAGGTAAGGCATAAACATGCTGTGTTATCTGTTGTTCCCTAAATAATAAATATATGCTGCTTTCTTATGTCTAAACACGAAATGAAAGAGGCAAACTTACATCTTGATTGGACATGTCCCAGTATGGGCGCTCCCCAAATGACATGACTTCCCACATGACGATGCCATAGCTCCACACGTCACTTGCTGATGTGAACTTCCTATAGGCGATAGCTTCCGGGGACGTCCACCGCACCGGGATTTTCCCTCCCTGAGAAGAAAAACATAGAAAAGCACATGAAGAAAATAAGGAAATGGAGACCTCATAAGTATTTAGCTGCCATTCTATCAATCATTGATTGCTTTCAAAATCATCAATACTGTATATAGTTTTACATAAATTTCAAATTAAATGTTTAACATATCCCCAAAACAAATATTATACTAAATGTATTTCATTTATTTACACTTTTAATTTTTGATTCATTTTATTTATTTATTTATTTATTTATTATTAATTTCACAGGATATTGATTCTTGGTACTGTACTATCATTAGCTTCTGTTATTTCAGAAACCCTATGTCAAATCTTTACATTATGGATCTAAGTAGAATTGATAGAGATGTGCATGGTAATCTTGTTGAATAATATTGATTGTGGTTAAGATTTCACACAAATTATCCTTGCTATTCTGAATAAATAGTGATTTATTTATAATAATAAATAACATAGACAAAATATTCCTACACGGTGAAAACTGTCAGAGATTCCAATACTGGGGACATTTGGTCCCAACTATGGTGGAAAAGCACACAAACAAACTAATAAACACACACACACACACACACACTTACACCAAGGTGAGTTTGTATCTGAGTTTAATACAGCCAATTAGCTCAACCCATAAACTTGCGATTGATCTGGCAGTGAAGAAGGACTGAACTGAACACACCCACACACACACACACACCAACTTAAACTGCTGCCAGAGAGGGGAACAGCTGGACAGGTACAGCTGCACAGGAAGAAGTTAGAGGAGGATGTTAGACACAGGATGTTTGTTGGTTGCGTCATTGTGATGCTGCGTCTGCCTTTTACCAAAAGTTTGACTTGGAACTTTTCTTTCCTGCTCTGGCATTATATGAGCCATGAAGACGGCACACTGGTCCAAGTCTGCTCTTGTCATTTATTGGATAGAGTGAGATAGAGCACTTTTATACCCTGTGTGGATGCATATATGTTGTAAAAGTCTGTGTGAAACCATCAGAATAAAAAAAGGGGACCAGACTGCAAGTATTGAAGCCATTTGAAAGCTTTTCTTTACCATCTCTCTCATATCCTTGTATTCAACACAAAGCAGCTTTACAAAAATCTGAATGTAGATTTAAAGCCCTAATGAGCAAACCAGAGCAGCATCTAAGAAAATTTCCTTGGACACCATGAGGAACAAACATTGAGTGGAACCAGACTCAAAAGAGACACTAGCTATTGAAATTATAAATCATGATTCTTTTAAAAATAAGTAAAAAAGAAAACAAAAATAGAGAGAAAAACACATAGTAATTTTGCTGAAAGGATGTGAATGATAGCAAGACATTGTATCTGATTATAGCAGGAGTTCTTAGTTAAAAATCCAGTATCTGGCTGACATCCATCAATCCAGTCATCTATCAAAACAAGCAGCTATCCATCCATCATCCAATTTCATGTCTCTATGTCATAAGTCCAGCTTTGCTGATCTATAATTTGAAATATCTCACAGCATTTATTGTTTTCTTTTTGCTACCTCTTGCACATCTGTACCGATGTGCATGTATCATAGATAAAACAGATGAGGCAGATGAGGTTGTAAGGCTGATTGACATTAATGGTATTTTTATACATAGCTGTCACTTAAAGGGAGAGAGAAGATGGAGCAATTATAAAAATCACAGAATTAGTATTATTATTATTATTATTATTATTATTATTATTATTATTTTTAAGAAATCACATTTAGGGAAGTGAGAAGTGAAGAAGAAGACTAAAATGCATGATTTTAATTACAATTGCAAGGGGTTCGCCTGCATTTTTAATATGGTAAATTTATTTTTATACTGATATATGTTTACAAGAATTATAATAAGTATGAAATTCTGTCATCCTTCCAGTTACAAATTTTTTTATACGCAGTATGAATTAGAAGCTAAGGAAATGTTACTGGGACCAAAGTACATTTTCGTTTTAGTAATTTAGAATTTAGACTTTTGTTTCCCAAATAAACAACCTTTTTTAGACCTGCACCATAACTAACAAATTGAATGTGTGCAAAACAAAACAAGCTTGAAGTAGTGTAAAGTTTATTCTAACCTAATTATTCTAACTTTTATTCAATTTTAAAATGTATTTATTTTTCTTTAATGATCAATTATATCATAAAGATAAAAGAACACAAAGCTATTTTTTCTAAGATTGAAAAAAAGAAGAGTTCTAGTCTTTAGTTTCATGACTGGCTGTTCAGTAGACGATAAGCTGAATTACCCTGCAGACATTGTGATGATTATGATTAAATATGCAACACACAGACACACTGTCACATGTGAGATATGGAGATGAAAGAAATGGCAGTATGCTGAGTTAATCAGACTGTAGCTTAAAAAATACACACTTTCATTTTTTTTATCAATTCTTCAAAGTTTTTCATTGGGATGTTGATGTGGAAAAAACTAGAGCAAGGTAGGACACTGACAACCGAGAGAGAGAGAGAGAGAGAGAGAGAGATGGATGGATGGGTTGAAGGATGGAGTCTGTTTGACCAGGAATAAGAAAAGCTGTGAACTATCTTGAGCTGACAAGCAAGTAGAGACACACTCGCCTCTGCTGAGCAGCATTCACTTGTGATCAGACACCTTTGACCCACCTCAATGTGGTATTTTGTGAAGAAGAAGAGTGGAGAGGTTGCCACATCATGTTGTAATGTGAAATCTCTGGCTTAGCATCTGTCCTAAATATTCTAGTGTAGTTCTAAGTATTCCAAGGACAAGCGTATAAACAAAAACTTATAAATATATATTATTAAAATCATTACTTCATTATTATTGCATAATGTTTTTAAATATGGATATTGTCATAAAGTAGCACTTACAATATAATAATGTAAGTAAAATAATGTAAAAAAAATGCTTGATATAATTGTATTAACACATGGCACACATGGTAATGTTTCGTGGTCATTTGATAAGCTGGTCATTTACCACATTTAGCTGACTTCATTTTATTGCCACATAATGATACAGAGCCTAAACCTGACCAACTGAAGCAACTCCAGACCATCCAGACATTACCATTGCATTAAACAGTACTGTTACTGCTGGGTGCATCATTTTATGTGCATCTCTCCTTACCCTGATGTGCCCATCACTCTGGGATACAGTAGGGTCAATCTGAACTCCTCAGATGTCAAACCACATAACATTTATCTCCACAAAGCAGCCCAACAGCTGTCGTCGCAGTGTGTGTGTGTGTGTGTGGGTAAATGCTCTTATTCTTTCTTATGAAACATCTGTGATTTCTACTATTCACAGTCATTCATGATTTTTCTTTTCCTGACCACATTTTTTGATGAACTTGACGATTTAAAACTACGTTTCTAGGTTTTAATAATGCATTGTGCAGTTCCTAACCCAATTCCAATCATTGCAATTTTCAGTTTAAGAAACTCGCCCTTATGTTAGCTAACAGTAAGAAAAAAGTCGAAACACAGCATGGATGATGCAGAGGCAATTTGGAACAAGATGTGCTCACATATGTGCTTTCTTGACTTCCATGACTGGTTTTTAAGTGTCCTTTGGCACTGGTACTGCAATACCACCACGGAAACTTTTAGTGGTACGCAATACCAAATTTTACTGACCTTCTTCAGTGATGGAACGTGCAAAACTGTTCTAAATGTCTATTTAACAATTTCTTAAAGAAAATTGGAATGAGCATTGTCATTCAGAAACAAAACAATTCAATCATTAACAGTACAGATGCCTTTGTCCATCTCACACACATACATATTCAGGTAGAAGGCATTATGGTAGCTTGGGCACTTTTTTGGGACTTGGTATAATAAGGTCAGTGACAGCTGGTGGTTTTAAAGACAGATTTCAGCAGACAAGGTCATGTGTTTGCTCCGAGCACTACTAGTCAGCCAGCCAACTTTATTATCCCAGGAGAGCCTAGAAGCTGTTTTTGCTCAATGACTTAAAAAATTTTAAACAATCTTGAACATTCGTTTGACCTCCTGTTCAATTCTCAGTCTCTACTCATCCGCATCAAACTAACAATTATACAACCATTAGTTCAAACCAAGCACTCTGAATAAATAAGAGACTTTTCACAATTGGTGATCCCAGGTGTTCTAGTGTAGGTGTGTACAGTCCGCCGTACTGAGGAAAGAACAATTGCCTGCCATAAACTATATTTAAAATCAGTCATTAAAGCACTTTCAGCAGGGAAAGCACAACAAGGTGCTTGGAACAAGGTGTTATTAGGGATCCAATCCCGGAAACACAAAATTTAGCTGATATTCTATAGCGGAATTAGTGGAAATATAAAGTAAATCTTGTAACTTTTACAGGATGGTCCACTATCGCCATGGTTTCTTCTCTACACCGTTTGGCTACATCGTAATTTAACACTCCTTTTAATTTTGTTAATTACGCTAACTGTAACCAGCTCACCCCAGTGACATTTAGTTACTGTAGTTCTGCCCTCATGCATATGGCCACATCACAGTCATACAGATATTCAAGCACAACAGCACTCCCTCTTGTGTAATATTGAAAATGTTAGATATTGAATACTGAAAATGTCGGATTGAAAAGTGCTTAACTAGTTGCATTAAATATATGGCCACAGCATTTCTTAAAGTAATGCCAGCTTAGTCGAGTGGGAGTTATAAAACTTAACATTTATAACCTGAGCAAAATGTTGGAATAAACAAACGCTGAATGGTAATGGGTGTAATGTGTGCAGTGTACTGTATATTAATGGACATATATTAATGTCCCCCCAAATACAAACACACACACTCACAAGCAAACACACCAGGAATATAACAATATCTGCATTTGTAATAATGAATAATGTCACATCTTACTTGAAGTCAGGACAACAATTATACATTTATGTCAAATCCCTATTAAACTGCAGTAGATAATTATGAAATGAGTGTGTTTAGTTCGGCATAAATTTTAACCACTGGGCCATTATGCCACTCCACAAATGGGCACAAATCTAATTTAGTCATATCTCTCCACTCAGCTTTAATTCCAAATTGCAATCCAATTTGTGCTGCAATAATAGTAGGAAGAAAATTTATGATATAACCAGATCTGGTGAGGTGTCTGAAGTTCAGCTTAACCTTCAGATCCCTCTCTCTCTCTCTCTCTCTCTCTCACACACACACACACACATACCCAATAGCCCTAAGGCTGATGGCTCAAATTAAACCTAACTTCTCTAATCCTTTATTGTCCCTTTCTCTCCAATTTCCCATTCAGGATTTTAATATTAGATTATGACCTTGTCGTTCATAACCAGGTTAAAAAGCTATATTTCACTTCTATTCTGAGAGAGTCCCTATTTAAATAAATGTGATTATCAGCTGCAATCCACCTCTACAAGGGATTGGATAAAAGCCTTTTTTTAGACAACACGTGGGACTGTGTGCATGGATCTCATTACTATAATTAGAAGTAGTGCTATTTTCCATACTCACACCTCTGTGGTCAAATGCATACATGTGAAAGATGGATTCTTATATACAGAATTCTGTTAGGTTTTATGCCAGTTGTGAAATGTGTGATTTAAGGAGGCTTTTAAGATCACTGCTCAGTGCACTGGATGGAAATGATCCTATTAAAATCACAGCTGTATTTTATCCTATAACAATATCCATGTCGATGGATACAAAGAAGATTCTCTAACAATAACCCCCAAAAAAATGCTACATTGTGCTTGCATCTTCAAACTCAATTACCTGTTTGGACGATTTAATTCCTTGGTGGAAATGAGAACAACACAGGATGCCTATTCATTAAACTGAGCTTGCAGATTTTTTTTCCTGTCCATTTGCCACCCACTCTATGAAAGCCCAAGTATGTTGGTTGGTAGTGTAATATTCTAACAATGAATGTACATTATGTTTTCTATAAACTCATGAAACATCATCACTTTGGCCCATGTAATTCAAAGCATTTACATGTCTTCAATCGTTTATTCATTTTCTGTATTCACTTTATCCTGCTAAGGGGCATTGGTGGCACAGTGGTAGTTTTCTCATCTGCCAGGTTCAATTCCCAGCCAATGCCCAAACTCCCTGCCACTGAATGCGGTGCCGGTCTCAAGCCCAGATAAAAATGGCAGTGTTGCACCCCCGACGGGAGCAGCAAAAAGACCAACACCTTTATCCTGCTAATGATGAACATTGATGGCGGTCCATCAAAGGTCTCTTTAAAAAGAGTATGACATGATTTATTATTTTCTTTAACTCATTGTGTTTACCGTTTGTCCTGTACAAGGTTGGGGGAGACCTACTGTAGAGCCTAGGGAACTCAGGGTATGAACCAGGACGTTGTAAGAATCTATCACAGAACACACACACACACTATAGATGATTTAGATCACCAAGAGGAAACCCACCAAGCACTGGGAGAAAATGCAAACTCCATGCACACAGACCTGAGGTGAGACTCGAACCCTCAACCCTGAAGGTGCGAGGCCACAGTGATAACCTCTATGCCACCATGCCGCACATGATTTATTCATATTTCAAATAAAGTTTTTTTTATTTTTTTTTATGGTTCTTGTTGCTTAATTTAACCTACCAAAAACCAGGTTATAATTTCAGATTTAGGAGTAGAGTAGGTTATAATATAGAAAAGGAGACATTAATTCACATTCATAATAGCAAACAAACGGAGGAGTGGAAGAGCCAGTGTACAAATGTGGCGTTTAAGGTGTCAGTGCACAGATTCCTAAAAGGTCTAGGGGAAAAAAAACAATGAAAAGGAGATAAGAAGGAAGGAAAAAAAAGAGAGAGAGAAAGAGAGAGAGAGAGAGAGAGAGAGAGACTGTGTGCTTTGCGCACCCCTGTGTGTAAATAGTTTCATTTTATATTTGAAACAATGTTGGTCTATCTATAGCCATAATGGAACCTGCCAAATCGTCCAACCACAGCATTCGTCATTCAGAGAGAGAGAGAGAGAGAGAGAGAGAGAGATGGAGGGTGGGGTTTATGGGGAGAGAAAGGGAGAGATTATTTTCTTTGCTTTTTTCCCTCCAATTTCCTTTCTTCTTCTCTTTACTTCCCCCATGGGAGTCAATGGCCCTCTGCATGTCTGCTTGGGGACCATCTTCAATTCGTTTCAAACTCACCTTGAATTCATATTTATGTTTATTTAAACTCTAGACACATTAATCTCTTATTCATAATAAATCATGCTATTTAGTAAATACCCTGAATAATTCTGCAAGAGGTATGAGGATGCGGAGTGAATGTAAGTCTCTGTAGCACTGACAGTCCCTAGGAGTTCACAGACACTAAGAGAGTTATCCTTTTCTGAAGGTCCCGTCCTTGTGCTTGGAACGGAATGCAAAGTTTACAACCAGACAAAGCGCTCAAACTTCGGAGATTTTGAAATAATTTGCAATATTTAAGCAGAGTGCTTGAAAGTAGCAATTAGTTAATGACGTCTGTTGCACAACATTTTTCCCTTTTTGGTTGTTTTTAATCTATTTCTTTCTTATAATTTTTTTTTCTTCCATTTGTTCCTTCAAAGTGCTTTATTGATAGTCAGTTAGCGACATGCATACCAATTGCCTTTTTTTCTCCTTAGCTCTTTTAGAAGTGGCTTTAGAGAAAGTGAGAAAAGGAAAAGATGGAAAATAAGCAGATTTCAACATGTTAAAAATGTATGAAACCCATACACATTTACTTTAATATATATAGTTATTTTTATTCATGTATATTTTTTGTGAATTTATAGAGGCAATCTTGTATCTGGAGAAAAACTTGAGATATGAATTTATCAGCAGCTTCTTAAAGATTGCAGCTGTCATTTCTTCTGTCGCCAGAGGATGGGGATGCTGGCTCATGCATCTGTTATTTCTCACCTCACACATCTTCAAACAAGCTGCTGATCTTTCTGCGTCACAGGGCATTTTTAAGACACCGATGAAAGCACTATCTACACTCTTCTGCATACATGAGATCATAGAGATTAGCTTGTGCTGCTGTGACTGAGAAGAAAGAGTTCGCCACCCCTCTGGCCCAGAGACCACAGCCAATTTAGCTTCCTTAAGAATTACTAGGAAGGATGCTTTTCACCAAGCATCCATAATGACATATATATATATATAATCTTTGCAGAGCATTCTGATGTTTAAATTATCATAAGCAACATCTCAAAATGCCTTCTGCAACGCACACTGATAAGAGATACATACTCTAACTCCATCAAACATGATGATAAAGGGAATTAAAGTATCAGCCTTTCATTTTTGGAACTGATAAATAAGTAAAATGATAAATGCTGCTGTTTTATTCATGGCATAGCAGTTTATATAAGCAGCAATTTGACAGCTGTGAAATAGCTTCTTTTTTTTCTTTTATAACCAGTGCAGTACTGAATGTGGTAAACATGATTACATGAAAAGATTGTCATCAGTCTAATTACAGCTTTCTAATCAATTATCTATGTACTGTATGCATGCATGTTACTTGGAATCCAAAGGTATGCATGTGTTGCAGGTAGCAAGGTTCAGTCTCCTAAAAATGAGGCGCATGTGGGTCTAGTCAGTGCTTTCACATTTTTTCAATTTATGCTACTGTGTCAAAAGCCACATAGCCACATATGCTATGTGGAACCCTGACATGCACCTCCCCAGAAATATGACTACACATCATGGCAACGCATCTGTGATTTGTCCACCTGGTAACATCGCATTTCCTGGTTCTGGTTCACCTCCTTTAACTATTTCCTCCTAACTATAAATTCTTTGGTATGGATAACCAAATGGCTATTACCTTATTTCATGCAATTCTTTTAGTTACTGTTCTGTACTATAACATGACATGCGCACTGATTTCATTTTATGTCTCATTCTTTTTTCTTGACACTAAAGGACTTAAAGTGTGGTCGGATTTGATGTTAGATGCCACTGAATGCTTACATGTGACAACCACTTCAAAAATAGTTTTTGTTCGTTTATGCATTTTTTGTAAATGAAGCACTATGACATGTTTTCCGTGTCCCTGACACACTAGGCTCCATTATCAAATCACACTATTTTGTGACTGAGGTAATGTGAATACTTAGAAAAGACAGATAACTGCTTGCAAATGGGAGGCCGATGTGGTGAAGAGTAATATAAACAGAGAAATGTATAATTATGATAAGCCGGGGAAAGAATGATGGAGAGAATAATGGAGTGGTGATGGAGCGGACTGCAATAGCAGCTGAGAACACTGAGAAGAGGAATAGAAAAAAAAGGATGGATGACTGAATAAATTGTGAAAAGATGACTGAGAAAATGTAATTAATTAATATACGGCTAAATCGTTTTTATCAATGGATATGAACAAATGGCTGGCTGGATGAATGGGTGGATGGAAGGATAAATGAATGGGCCAGTCCAAATTTTGAAGAGTGATGTTGTATTTCAATATTTAAAAATGTCGACAGTTTCACCTCAGGCAAATAAACTTACTGACTATAAGAAAGGATAACATGATAAATCCTTCCCTCCCATATTCATTTTCTCTCTATAGGAACTACAATGTTAATGAAATACAATTAAGATCTTCTGTTTCTCCTGGCCTTGTGCTGGAGTATAGGAAGACTAATTGGCCGACTGCATTGAATTATGGGAAGAAATGTAAAAAAAAAAAAAAAACTGAGGCAAAAAAAAAAAAAAAAACGGGTGATTAATGCAAAGGAGGGAGATGCTTGCACTGTCAGCAAAGATTCAGCCTTGGCTGATTGGCTCAGAGCCATGGCCTCGTGTCTGATTGGTTCAGAGTCATAATGATTTGGCCTACCTCTGCCACTTGCAGTGAACTAATTAACAGCATGAAAAATACAAAGACAATGAGCAAAAGCCAACGACTTCACATCTCTCTTTCTTTTTTTTCTCTACCTCTTACACACACACACACACACACACACACACACAAACAAACACACACACACGTACGCATGCACACATGCATAATCCAGAAGGTTAACAGTTCAAAAAAAGAGAAGGCAAGACAGACCTCACAGCCTTAACAATGGTGAAAAATGGGTTGACATTATGTTAGAGTAGAGATGGGAAAACTCCAGATGGAAAAAAAAAAAAATAATAATAATAATAATATATATATATATATATATATATATATTATTATTATTATTATTATTATTATTATTGTTGTTGTTGTTAATAATAATAATAATAATAATAATAATAATAATAATATAACATTTTTGCTAATATTATCTAAGTCTGTTTACAAATGACTGCATGTTTCTGTAGATTACATTATAAATTACACTCCATTGTGAGTAGCAAGTGTATAACCACTTCCTATTTTTTTAAAATATGATTACTGTACTTGCCCACTTCAACCTACAATATTCAGTATAAAAGGGCAGTTTTTAGGTTTTATGCATCAATGCATCTGGAGTTTTCCCATCTCTACTCTAATAAGTTTCTTTTATTATTATTATTATTATTATTATTATTATTATTATTATTATTATTATAAAAAAAGGAGAAGAAACTTATTTCTGTCTTAACTATATTAATGCTTATTTATTTGTTCCTCCAGTTAGGACTGAATGGTCAACTCATAAGGATGATGGTATAGAAACAGGATAAATAGCAACACACAAGAATCTGCAAGACTTGCTGGATGTTCTTGGTCTGCAGTGTTTAGTACATACTTGGTGCCCCAAACTGGCAAACCAGGGAAAGGGCTGTGCACCAAGTCACACTAATATGAGTTGGGAGAAACTGCCGGGAAATAGCCAGATACTACATAAAGAACTGTCAGAACACACATTGCATCGTAGCTATTTATTTCTATTTTAATGATATTTTTATTGTAACTGTTTATTGATTGTTGACTGTAACTGTAAATTATCCCAACATTTTCTATTATTTCTTTTTATTTACATGTATACATTTTTATAGTTTTTAAACTATGCTTTCTTCTATATCATGTGGTTGGCTGGGTGCAGGTGTGCTGCTACCTGGAGAAGAGATGGCACCAGAATGGGAAAGAGACAAGCCAGTGGGGGCAGTGTGATCTAAAGGCCCATCTATGGAGGCCAAACCTCTCAACTTAAATCACAATGCAAAACAAAAATATTTTTAAAACAAGCGTAATAAAAGATCTGCTTTGCAGCTGTGGATTTATATTGCCGCAGCTCAGCAAGGCAAATTGAAAATAAAAATGCATTAACAATTCTTGAAACCTGTCTATACAAATAATCTCATAAAGAAGAAAAACAAGGCATACTGAGACCATGAATTGTCAATAAAGTCACATAATTACAATTTGGCTTTCAAATCCAATGAGGCTCTATTGCCATTCTACAGAGGTGCTTTTGATTTAAAGAGAGAAATTGTATTTGGCATATACAATAAATAGAGAAAATAAGGGAAAATGGGAAGAAAAAAAAAAGATGATGAAGAAAAATAGACAAGATGTTTTTCAAACATAAAGGTAATCTATTTAATTAATTTGGAAGAATTAAAAAAATACAAACTATGTTGCTTTCTTAATCTTAAGTCAAAGATATCTGAACATAATCCTAATAATATAAATGGGATTTTTTTTTTTTTTCATATTCAAATTTTCATTGTGCACGTCTGTTATAACCTTGAACTCATCTGTAAATTTTGCTAAGAACTTCATCAAAATGCTAATATGGGTCACTCAGGCCTGCACTGTTTGAAAAGCGTTAACCGCAAGCCTGGGCTGAGATTTCAGGACGGACTCACCAGTGAGCTGGTGTAAGTGGGGTCAGATGTGTCCTCTTGCAGGTAGCGTGACAAGCCAAAGTCAGACACTTTACACACCAGGTTGCTGTTGACCAGAATGTTGCGAGCAGCCAAGTCCCGATGAACGTAGTTCATCTCAGACAGGTACTTCATGCCTGCTGCGATGCCACGCATCATTCCCACCAGTTGGATCACCGTGAACTGTCCATCATTTTGCTTTAAAAAAAACCACACATTTAGCACACATCATGCATACATAAAATATATAGAATACTTAACACACATTATTCAGGAACAAAACAGAATTGCTTGTACACCTGGGCTAGCATGATTAACCTCTCTTCATTTTCAAAGGCAAAAAAAATATTATCATAAGGTTTCAGTTTTTGCATGAATATTATTTTTTTGCCTGTCCATGAACGTTTTAAGGTGGAAAATATTATACTTTAATGGACCCAAGCTCGACATTACTACCAATGGTTGTTGGAAAAATACACAGTATGATTTCTAGGCCAGACAGTACTGTAGATGCTTGCAGGCTTTAATTTAAACTTACCCATAACATAACAAGTAGTGACTGTAAAGAACACCAACAATACTGCTTGTTTATTTATTCAAACATCAATATTTACTCACTCATCGTCTAAACCGCTTAATTCTGTATTCAGGGTCGCGGGGGCCTGGAGTCTATCCCAGTGGAGGGGTACACCCTGGACAGGGTGCCAATCCATCACAGGGCACACACACATACACAGTCATTCACACAATACGGGCAATTTGGGAACGCCAATTAGCCTAATCTGCAGGTCTTTAGACTGTGGGAGGAAACCGGAGTACCCAGAGGAAACCCACCAAGCACGGGGAGAACTTTTTTGGGTGGGAAAATTTTGATTAGACAGTGTGGGTTTATTCTAGATTCCAGTCCAACCAAAAGCACAACTTACATAAAGGGACAGATAACAGAACCATCAATTTAGTGGAAGGTTATTTTTTTCTTCTCTGGTAATTGGAGAAAACACTGTATGATTAATAAAACTTTATAACATATGCATTGCTCAACCCTAATAGTTTTGTTGTCGAGATATTAATAGATCTTTGAGATGATTATCATTGCAGTTGAAAAATACATCTAAATACAGTACACATAAAATAACTCATTTAAACCCATATCTCATTTCATTTCTTATTTTAAGCCCTTTCATTCACAAATATGGGAAGAAAAAAGCATGTTTTGGGGAAGAGTAATGATAAATATCAACAGCATGTCATTTTGTACATATAAAAGAAAAGCTAAATTTCCCTTCACCTCAGCATTTCCGCCGTTAAACTCATGGGAGAAAAAAAAAGGCTTTGAACCCAACATAAGCACGGAGTGAGGCGGAGGAATCGATGGCAACGTTACTTTGACGAGGTAGCTCGCAAGGCTGACTTCAAAGAGAGCCTTTGGATCAAAGCGAAGAAGAAAAAAAAAACAATCCATAAGATTGGAGAAGAAATGGGTTGAACATTGATTAAGCAGTGTACCCCCCTCCCCTCCCCCACTCCGAAAAGCTCATAAACCTCAAAAGCCTATTAAAGCTTGACTGTGGCAATCACAGTCGGATGAATCATGCTGTTTGGAAAAGAGGAGAAGCGCAAGGTGAGGTTAGTATGAGAAAGTGGTCTCCATTTCATTAGTGCTCTATGTGAACGATGCAGACCTAATAATAAAAGCTGCAACATTCAGCTGACTGAATTATTGTCGTATTTTTAAACAACTGGATTTTACGTGCACTTTAGACATACATTAATGCAGTTATTCAGGCAATAACAAAAGTTTAGTGAGCTGTGTTCCATATGTTCCAAAGCCCTTATTCATTTTATAATTTCTCTAGGGAATAAATTTGTCTAATTAATTAGCTTATAAAGATGCTTTATTTATTATGCTTTATTTATTATGTTATGTTATTATGTACTGCAATAAATAATTTTCTTAGTAAAAAGCTTTACCCTGAGAAAAGAGTCCAAAGCTCCATTCTCCATAAACTCTGTGACAATCATGACTGGCCGACTTTTGGTGACAACGCCCTCTAAGCGGATGATGTTTGGGTGATCAAACTGGCCCATAATTGATGCTTCAGACAGGAAGTCACGTCTCTGCTTCTCAGAATATCCTGCCTTGAGGGTCTTGATAGCCACGTAGATCTCTCGCTTACCCGGCAACTTTAGGCGTCCCTTATACACCTCTCCAAACTCACCTGGGAGGTAGACAAGAATTTAAAAAATCTGTATAAATAGTAATACTTGACCCATACACACATATATCACTTCAATTACATATAATAGATGAACAAAATGGTGGACTCTAAGACATACAGTACTGTGTTAATGGTGAAAATAGGTGAAGATGATGACAGAAAAGTATTAGGAAGCTAGGGTCAGAGCCCTGGGTCAGCGATGATTTAGCACCCTAGAGCAGACAGGGTTAAGGGCCTTCCTCAAGGGCCCAAGCAGCAGAGCTGGGGCTTGAATCCCTGACCTTCTGATCTGTCGTAACCCATTGAGCTACCACTGCCCCAGTGCTCCACAAATAAATAGACATACCCCAAGAGAGCATTATACATTGTTTAACTCACTACTACATAATATTAACAATTTAGATTGTCAACCCAGAAAAAATGGTATTTGCAATTCTAGTCCAGGGGCTTTTGCTTGATTGTCAATATTCTGAGATACCTCCCATTGTACGTACTCTCATGGAACTAGGGGCATCAAACATCATCTATAAGCAAACTAAATCAAACTTGTTTTCATAAGAAACAGCATTGTATAATGAAATGCATTTGTATCCCATCTGTTTCTGTAAGAAACTATGATCATATTTTATTTTTCACATTTTTATACCATGACCTTAGTATCATAAGGTTTAATTCAAGGAAAAGGAAAAAGGAGAGGAGTAGGGGAACAACCTACAGTATAAGAGCCAGAGCATGACAGAGCATTTTATTCCAAAAGCAAGTTATACATGCCCTTTTTTTATGATTCTCCTCTCATGTGTTTAAAAGTAATAAGTGCAGACATTTAAAACAAGGGTACAATTATTTATGCTCTCACACAAATGTCTGTGGCTCTAATGCAGAATTCTTTGTTTTCAAGCTGAATTATCCAGCTTTTAAATGGATCCGCTTTGCTTTTGCACAAAACTACACACCCAATTTATCCTTTGTAAGTTGCTTTTTTTTTTTTTTCATTCTTGGATTTCCAGTGTGATAACAGTGCCAAATGCTTTATCTAAAAAAGTATCCACCTGTAGAGCATTCTGTGCATGTAATACATCTTAGACAATGGGACAGATGGATTAGATGCTGCATGTACACAAGAGTTGCATATAAAAACGCATGCACGATAATGTACAAAAATTTTCTTTCACATGTTCAATACAAGTTATGGGTTGATCAGAGCTTGATAAGGAATTTAAATGCTGTCAACTATCCACCATTTCTCAGAAGTCTCAGAGTGTGTTGCTAACCTCAATGCTCGTCTAAAGGCCACAAATAGGATGACTTAGGAAATAGGATAGTGGTGAAAGCTTAAAATTGTAATTAATTCCTTAATTAATATAGGATTACCAGCCTGCGTGCCTGGCCCAGGAACAAATAGCCCCAAATTCCACTTCTTTGCTTTTATAACCTCTCTAAGCTTTATATTGCTACTTTTATCCTGAATGCTTGGTAGTGTTTATGAAATGTCATTTACCGCACAAGCCTGAATCACTACTTTTCTTTCTTAAGTCTTATTGTATAATTTACCTTGAAGGAGACCATATCACATGGCATGGTATGTGATGATCTTAAAAGTTATCTGTAATCAAACGGAACTAAAACCTTAAATAAAATCAGCTTTACTATACTAGGACCCATAGAAAAATGATCAGCTTACCTGCTCCAATGACTTCCTCGATTTTGACAGTGGAGACATCGATCTCCTTGGCGAATTCACGCACAGCTTCATTGGGATCCTCATAGGTGAAAGGATCGATGTAGATCTTCATCCCTGGTGAGCCTGGCAGAGTTGGGCAGCCCATGGGGGAGTGGCAGTTAGACAGATCTGGTCTCAAAGACAGTTCTAGAACAGTTCAAAAGTCAATACATCACTGGCATATCAAAGAGATGTTTTTCCACTCAGACACCTTGTATTTTATTCGATCCTTTACTATCGCAGATGTTTTGTCCTGGCTTAGCACACATCATTCGATTCTTTTTTTTAAAAAAAACTGAGACAAATCATATAGGGCTGCCCAGACAGTCCTGAGCTTGTTAGTTTGTTAGATTTCCCAACCCTCAAAATGACGAAAAAATAAATAAATTCAAAGAATAAAGAAAAATCAAGACAAAAGAAAGTATGAATAAAGTGTGCTCAGAGTTGGAGCAATAAAGAGAATGTGTACTGTCTTGGGAGACTTGAGGACTGTCGTGGAAAGCACTTTTTTTACATAGCAGAAAATGTGTACTGTATCCATTATATAGGTTAAATCAAAAAGAAAAGCTATATACTGTATGGGTAAAAGCAGAATGGCAGATAAAAGAATGGTCATTTAAAGTCATCGTATCAAAAATAAGAGCAATAATTCAAAGAGAACCAGCCAAACACTTCCAGTCATGAGATCACTTTATCAATAATACCAAGGTTCTTTGTTATCCAAATGCTTTAACATTTGCATCTTTTATAACTATGTAATGCGTTTTCTACAACAACACCTTTGAAGTTGTGGAGTAATTATCATTTATAAACAATTTTCCTTTCAATTTAAAATTGTTCTGAAAAAGCATGACTAGTCTAAATATCAGTTAATCCCAAATGATTTAGAGACATTTCCATTACCGACTGCCTCTATGGACACAGTATAAGCTTATGTTTAAGTCTAATGTGTAAGAACATCTATATATTCCCTAACAAACTGTCTACTCAGTGTAGACCATGGGTATCAATGATGGAAGAACCAGATGGTGGCATAGGTGGTGAAATTGAGGCTAGACTGTGGCTAACTCAAGATTCAGCCAGCATTGCTCTCATTTTTCTCCTGACATTTCTCTCTCCCTCTCCCTCCCTCTCTAACACTCCCCCCCCTCTCTCTCTCTCTCTGCGTTTTGATAGTGTCAAATCCAATTTTCCTGTGCAGCTCTGCCCCATGGGACCTGGTAAACAGATAAAGCCAATACTCTACCAAACTGCTCTTTACGCCTGAAATGGCTGCAGCTGGGTGTACAATCATTACCATTCACATGCATGCCTGTGTCTATCCATGCTACTCTCATTTAGCATGCCGTCTGAAGGACATCCAGAAAGAAGACCAGAATGTTGACGGTCACTTGTCTTAAAGATTTAAGTGTTTATATAGGGAAATAAAATTAGATTTAAAAAAAATCTCGAAATGTGGAAACTTTGACTTTTTTTTCTGGCATGGCAGAAAGGCTTAGTTATAGTTTTACTTAAGTAAGTGTTAGATCAAGGTTATGCGATTTTTAAACTGAGCTAAATAAGCACATGTTATTAGACTGTTTCAATGTCAAGGCAAACTATTTAAATCTACAATATGTTCTGAAAGGTACAGTACATGTTCCATTAATTATAGCTTTAGCCATTCACTATCCCACTCCATCACCTTTAATGACTGAGTAGCTATGTGAGGGAGGTATTTATTTATTTATTTATTTATTAACTGTTAAGACATGAAATGTAAGTTATAGAAAAAACAGTTTGCCTGATGAATGTTCTACAAACTTAAAATGAACTATATAAATACACTCATTCATATACTGTATACATATATACATACATACATACATATATATACATACATACATACATACATACATACATACATACATACATACATACATACATTACGTTAATTATATGAACCATAAGGAGAATAAAGCACTTTAGAATGGGATGTCCTAAGAAAATAATCAACTTTGGCAAATAACTTGTAATAATAATTTTTGATTTTAGCGTCTGTACATTGCTCTTTTAATGATATCACCACGTTTCATACATTGGAGGACCCGAAACCAGTCTGTACGTCTGCATGTCTGTCCAGCTAGATTTTGTCACAGCATCAGACAAATCTGGCAGAACAGAATTTTATGAAATTTTGCCAGCCCTTCGGTATTTGCCTAAAGCTAAACCTGTGCCATGAATGAAAGCATAATGTTGAGTAGAAGAGGAATTACAGTTTGATGAGTTTTGTGCCAAATTAGAAACATTAAGTTTTCACAGCGTACTGTGCATTCGTCAAACTGTGGGTGCGTCTTAAATCAACCGCTAAACAGAAATGATTGAACATTTTGCAGTACTTAGATATCTGCCTGAAATTAAAATTAAAGTGATGAGTAAAAGCGATATGGACAGTTATGTGCAGGATTGAATAATCTAAAATAAGTCACTAATAAGAACCAATAGATTAATTACAAATCCTAAACTAAACTTTTTTTGCATCTTATAAAAAGATATCACGGTTATCACTCTGCCTACTTTTATAAAACCCTCCAAGATTACATTACCAACATGAGTTTTTACTGCAGATGTATATTATTATCATCATTATTATCATTATCAAATAGTATCATTATTATATAATCAGTCTATTGCAACTCTTATCCAGAACACATACACACAATCACATAAAAATGGTGGCTTGTGATATTAAACCAGCTTTTGATTGAGAGGTGGAATTATAAATATGTGCATTAATATTTAATTCAGGTCTAGGTCACAGGTTCTTTCCTGTGTTGTAACCTTGCTGAAATAGAATAGAAATAGAAAGAGAGGAAAAGAAAGCAATATTACATCAGCAAAGAATTACTACATAGTCTGTTCCCTTGGGAATCCAAAAGAAGCTGTCAGGCCATATTTTTACAGTATCATCTGGGTTTTCCCTTTGCTGGGACAATTTTTCCCCATTCAATGCTTAGACTGTACTTTGTTTCATGTCGGTGTATTTGAAATCTACAGTCACATTCAAAACAAATTAGTACACCATCTTTTAATTCTAGTTTTTTTTTTTTTTTGTGAAAACATGAAAATGATCT
Organism: Clarias gariepinus; assembly: GCF_024256425.1. Taxonomy (NCBI): domain Eukaryota; kingdom Metazoa; phylum Chordata; class Actinopteri; order Siluriformes; family Clariidae; genus Clarias; species Clarias gariepinus. The sequence continues at coordinate 14,807,378 of NC_071124.1, forward strand.
GATTGTATTTGTCTTCATTTTTTATAATTAAATAATGGCATGGTGAAAAAGTTAGATCTTGTTGTTTGAGGTTGTAGTTGCCTAATACTGGGACCCACTATGATCATCATCTTCATCTTCTCCACTGCTTATACTGTATACAGGGTCGTGGGCCAAGGGCCTAGGGCCTGAAGCCTTTCCCAGGAGAGTGTACATCCTGGACAGGGTGCCGATTCATCGAAGGGCGCACACACACTACGGGCAATTTAGAAAATCAGTGTACCTGGTAGAAACCTTCTGGTAGAATATGAAAGCTCCAGGCACACAGACCCGAGACAGGAATCAAACTCACTGTGCTGCCCCACTACGATCGGATAAATTTTATGTAAAAAAAAAAAAAAAAGAATTAAAGGGGCAGATTACTACTTTTGAACATGACTGTATGCTATATTTTGGAACTGATTCTGAATAGTTGTTCCATGATACGATTAAACAAATTACACTAAGCCTCAGATGGTCGTTTCTTTCCCAGAGGCCTAATTACTGTAACTACACTAAAAAAGTAGACTAATGTAATTGCACTCAACAAGTTAATTATGTGCATTAATGCAGATAATAAATGAATGAAGATGTATATCGCTGAGACTATCAGCTTTATGTAGCCAAAGTTTTTAGGCTGAGGCTGATAAGCAACTTCATTTCATTGATGTGTTCAGATGTAAGGTGACTGTGTGTTGTGGCAAACATTAGAGTTAAATAACTGATTTATGCTTCACCGCACTGTAGTATGTTAATTGTTGTCCCTGCCTGTGTCTCGCATCTATTCCAGCTAATTAATGCCTAGTAATAATAGTTTTAACCAACAGAAAGACCATGCCCTCAGCTCTCATGCAAAGCGCAGCAGATGGTGGGATTTGGAAGAGTGCACCATAACATTTAGTCGTTTTGTACCAGGGAGAAATATATGAATCGGATGGAATATTTTACGTTCAAACAAACATATCAGTTGGGAGTGGAGCTTTATCATCGTTTAGATGTTGGACAAACAAACAAACAAAAAAACAACAACACAGGTGACAGTTACATCAACAGCTTACTGAACCTGTTTGTTTGCCGGTTCAACCGTGAATGAAAAACTGATAGGATACTGATAGCAGATAGGATTTGCTTGTCCCAGGTGCCTGCGCTAGAGATTTTTGCACTTCTTTAAGAGATAAAACCTGTTATGTTTCATTTGGAACTGCTGTTTAATTTGCTATTGCTATCTCATGGGTAGAAACATCTAAATGGGACATACTTTTGGCATTCAGCCTAGCTCAACATATAGTAACATAAAAATGCAGCCTGAAAAATGAAGAGTGCTATAAGCAACTAAGAGTATTAACTGAATTCAAGTTTTTGTTATAGCTTATTATAGTTAACAGAACTGGCATAGACTCACTTACTCGCTATACCACTTATCCTGTACATCGAAGTAGTTAGCCTGTCCCAGGTGACTCAGGGCAAGGTAAACCCTGGACGGGGTGCCAATCCATCAAAGGGAACACAAGCGCACATACTACAGGTAATCTGAAAATGCCAATTATGCCAATTGCATACTCCACGTACACAGGCCCTAGGCAAGAATCGAACCCTCAACCCTGGGGGTACGAAGCCACAGTGCTAACCACTACAGACTCGATATTCCTCATTATACTTTCCCAGCAGACAAAGATAAACCACTGGCTTATCCATATCCACGTGCAAAAACATTATCTTCCATTAAACAAGAAGCCTATTGGGAATAGTTAAAAAATATGAGAAATTATGCTAACTAATCCAATAAATTATAATTGTCAATAATTGATCAAATGTTCCGCAAGATCTGGCTCCCCTAGGATAAATGGGACAAAGCCAAAAAAGTACATGAAATAATAATAATAATAATAATAATAATAATAATAATAATCAGTTTATTTTTTATAGGCATACTGTCTTGTAAAATCAAGCACTTAGCATCCTGTGGTATGTATAAATCTGAGAACCCAGTAAAGCCTTGTTCTTAAATAGTGAATAGACAATGTTCTAAATGACGTATATAAATATAACTCATTACTGTGCACTGATGGCAGGAGCCCTACTCACCAAAATGGCTCAACTGGCTGTATTTCAAAACAAACACTTACTGAAGTGATGTCTACATTTAAATCGGAGAAAAAAGGCGTCAGTAAACATGGCTGGAAATCGCGGCTGAAAGCTCAGAGCTACTTAGTGATCAGTGCTGGCTGCAGTGCAATGCCACTCGTTACAAAGATGAATGCACATTTGATATACTGTATAGTGGTACAAAATCACAAGGCATAGTCTACAGGGTTGTGATAGTCATGTGATATACATAGTGAAAACAATACAGTCTAAACTGAAGGGGTTTGGGAAGTGGTCTCTTGAAGGATGAACTGCCCACATATAAAGGCACTGAAGGGTTTATTGAGGATGTAAATTATATGCTTTAGCCATCACCCTTACTAGCTCGCAACCCAATCTGCAGCACAAAAGACGGAAAATGTCATCAAAACATATATCGACGGAATATTTTTTTTCGATAAATGGTGTTCAGTCATTTATTTATTGTGTCTCACTTGTAGCAGCTTGTCATCAATGTTACTGAGCTGTGTTTGCATACCTGACCCTGATTCTGTCCTCTGTCACTTTGGATTTGCCTAATTTATGGCTGTTTCCTCATCATCTGCTCTCATCTGTAATCATTTCGAGATTTTAATTAATGCATGGTCTTCCCTTTTTTGATTACTGTATATAGTATATAGAGTCCAAAGGTCTGTGAAAAGACGTTTGTTTTGCATTCTCTTTTAAGGGTGTTTTATATACAGTGTACGATCACCATAAACAGTTTTGGATGTCCTCTTATCGATTTTATGACAGCATAAACCTGGACACAAGCATTTGTTGTTTGTCTAAAAAAAAGGCAATCCATGTTAGATCAAATCCATAAAAGTGTCTTCTGAACAACATTATCAAGATACTAAATTTGCCTAAATGTAGTGCAGATTCTTGGATATTTCTTCTTTATTTTTCTCTCCATAAATGTTCTTTCCTTTACTCCAAAACATTGCAATGGCTGTTAATTATGCCTTGCAGTTCTGGCCTGAGGGAAAAAGCATATATTTTTTTAAAAAAGGGGAAGATTGGTTCAATAAGCCTAGGTATACTGTAAGTGATGTAATAGGTGTGGTGTCATTTTGCTAAAGAGTTACCAGAGATCTCATATGAGACCCTAAGGATTTCTGCATAAACTAAAATCACTTTAGAATTATTAATTCCATGTTCTATGTGAAATATAGTTGAGTTTATAAATGCCATTTAAATTGGATATTGCACTCCACTTTCCCAGGTACACTGAAAGACTATATTTCTAGTTATTAAACTGTCATTCCTTATGGAGCAAAAGTGCATTATGGGTATTCTACAATATGAACCATCACACTGAGACCAGCAGGCGATGGCTTTAAATCAATATTTTACAAGGAATCTTATTTCCATTTTATTACAGATGTTCATTTTCCTCCCACATTAATTTCAATTTAAGATCCTCTATTGCCAAGGGCATACATTAGATCAGTTTTTTTTTCTTTCTCTCCCCCAACCCCCCTTCAATAAGTTCTAGTTGTAAGATTAGTTCATATGGGGGGGCATGGGTAGATTAGTGGTTAAGGCTTTGAACTATTGAGCAGGCAGGTCCAGGTTCAAACCCCAGCACCACCAAGGTGCCACCGTTGCACGATTGAACAAAGCCTTTAACGTTCGTAATGTTCACTTATTAGTGTTTCAGATGTTGTGCTGTTTTAATCAGATGTGGTATAAAATGTAACCAACACTTTCAATGTAGAATTGAAATAGAAATGTAGAAAAAATACATATTGACTGAATAAAAAAAAAAAACATTAATAATGAGTTAATTGATCAGGAGGCAGAATATTATTCCCCACCCTGGAGTGGTTCAAAGGGCATCTGATTATGACTAGAGGTACAGTACTGTAAGAAAAAAAAAAAGTCTTGAGCAACGCCTAATTTTTATAAATTAAATTTATTTTAATCATGTAGATAAAATTAAAGAAAGGGAACAAAAGTTTACTGTGACAGGTTACAAAGTGTCTAAAGATGTCATTTAAAAATCTGTTGTTTATGTAACAACCTACAACCTCAGCAGCAACCTTATTTCCCCTTTTGTTTGTTGCAACCATTCAGCATTCGGCATCACCAGTATAATAAACACCGGCCTGATCATCTGCCATCACCTTAAGATAAATGTTTTTTTTTTTTTTTAAGCTTAAATGATTCATAGCTCACTATTTGGCTTAACAACAAAACAAATAGCCATTTTAAAGCAAAATATGAATAAGGCGTGGCTCAAGACTTTTAGACAATACTGTACTAGCACAATAAGCATTGAGAGGCAAACAGGAAGAATGCTAAGGACATAGGCCATGCACTTTACTATTGTTAAATATATATATATATATATATGTATAAGTCATTTTTATAGTTCTGTGTATGTGTATGTGTGTGAATGTAGTGAATCGCATAATGTGTAACTAGCAGGATTGATAGTGCTTCAGTTCACAAGCTGTTGTACTACCCATATGTGATGTCTGTGAAAACCTGACAACCTGCAACATCTGGACTACCAAAGCAAGTGTTCCTACACATTATCATCCATTTATGTTTAACTGTGTGTGTGTGTGTGTGTGTGTGTGTGTGTGTGTGTGTGTGTGTGTGTGTGTGTGTGTGTGCGTGCGCGCGTGTCCATCTGGGATATTATCAGTCAGGTCAGGCACTGCCCTCTAATGGCTTTTTCTAATGGCGATCTTGGGATAATTTTTTTTTTTTTTCTCACTGTCTCTGGGTGTATCATCCCCAGAAATAGCAAAAGTGACATCAAGATCATCACAGTGATCTGAATGGCCATGAAAGCATACAACATACAGAATATGCCGTTTGACTACACAGCACACCAGCAAGATGTTTGCCTTAGCTGTCAAAACAGGGACATATTCTACCATGGACCTCGGCAACCCACAGGGAGTCACAGGACGCGGATGATATTTGCACAACAGTGCTGTAAAATCATCGTGAGCTCTTCACAAGCACACAAGTGTACACAAGTGTATAAATGTAGCCCAGATTTCTGGGCAGCCTAACTGTACTCGGAGAACTGGGTTACTGCAGTTCCACAGGGACAGAGTAGTCTGTGATTACAACAATGTCTAGCCACAATAAAGATGGTCAGAATCTGCAAGATCACAAATGATTAACACACTGCCTTTAACTAATCTGCAGCTAATTTAGCACAAAAATGCATTTCATTTCTGTGTAAAAAGCAATAAACTAATTCGAATATGGCTAAAATATGTGTATATAAACAGCATGCATAAAATAGATTTAAAGTAATTATGCAAATAAAGAGCGTGTAATGTGTTACTGTAAGATTAATAAAATAAAATGGTGTGAAAATTACACAACAACTTAAAGTCTAACATAGAAAAGATTATATGATAAAACATCAAATGTGTAAAAGGTAATGGACAAAATTGTTCAATGAATTTATTTTCCCTGTGCTCACAGTGTGTTGTTTTTTGCCAAAATTTGTGCAAGATAAAATATTCAAAGGATTTTCAGTTTCACTTTCTTACGAAACACATAGCCCTTAAATAATGTCCTGTTCACTCTTTTGCTATATACATACTACATAATTCCTGGCCCTCATTTTATTATTGCACTTTTTTTTTTCTCTTCTCATTCCCTTCACAGAAAGCTTTGCAGCTGTCAGTGCCTGGCTCCTGAGATGGTGATTCAAACTGAAACCTGTCCATCACAGCCATGTGGAAGTGGAGGGAAAGAGCCTGAGGAATGAAGGGTGTCTTTTGTGTGCAGTGATGGAGAAATGTAATAATCCTCACCCCTGCCTGTACTGTAGTGCTGAAGCTTGTCACTGTATACTGCCTCCTTACTGTAGGCTCGTTTCCTGAGAGAGAGAGAGAGAGAGAGAGAGAGAGAGAGAGAGAAAGTAAAATATTGATTGACAACTTAAGATAAAAAGCAAGTGCACTTACTCATACAGTACTTTTATTCAGTAATGTATATCATTTCAAAGCTGCTGTTTCACCTGCTTGAACTAAAGCACACTTCAATAGACTGTATCGTCTTTTTCTTGATAGAATATTTAGCTTGAGGTTAAGAGTATATTGTCTGTGTCTGATTTCGCTTTCTGTTTAACTCTGTGTGCTCAGTGCATGCGCCATGAGGTACAATAAAACTGTTGTATTATCAAAGACGATTGTAATATTTCGAAAATAAATTTAATGGGAGGCTTGGCATCAAACTAATTTGGGGAAGATATACTGTAGGACACAATTTTCCTTCAGTAAATTTCAGCATGTTAAAAGAATACCCGGTAAAATAGCATTTTATGGAAAACTTATGTAATGCTTTTCATTATAAGATTTTATATATTATATTATATAGGCCATTAAGCCTTTTCCCTAGACATACTGACTTTCATCCTTTTACAAGATTATCTGCCAATAAAATTATACTATTTGAAGCTTAAAATGAGAAATTCTAAAACAAGAAAAAAAAAAGAAAAGAAAAGAAAAAGAAATAGGCTAAAGTAATCTATGTAACAAAGGCACACATTAGTTTACTGATGTAGAGAATAAATACACTCATCGTCCACCCACCACGTTGCTCATATGGCACACTTGCACATTTTGCACACCACAGAACTGTGAATTTTGTACTGGGACCTTGCAAATTATTCTGCACATTACTCTGAATATTGTCTTGCCCATAACTGGATAACTGGACATGGTTCTACATTCCACCACAACTCTTTTATGTATTTTTCTTCTATCTCTATATATTTTATCATTTTTCTATAATCGTATTTTAATTTTATTTTTATTATTTTATTATTTGTATATAATGTATATTTAAAAGTCTTTTTACAGCTAAAGTTTATTTCCATATTTCTCTATATTTCTAATTTGTGAATTTCTCTTATTTCATACTGAAACTGTATATGTATTTTACATGACAAATACAATTTGAATTTGATGAGCCTGTTCAACTGCTTGCTAACCCAAATATTGAATCAACCAATCATATGGCAGCACCTTAATGCATTTAATGATGGAGACATCATCAAGACTGTGTAAGTTCAAACAAACCTCATAATGGGGAAGAAAGATGAATTTAAGTGACTTTGAATGTGGCTGGGTTGTTGGTGTCGGAAAGGCTGGTCTGAGCATTTCTAATTCTAATGATACCGTGATTTTCACCTATACATATAGTGGTTATAGTCTCTGGAGAAAAATGATAGCTAATAGAAAGGCAACAGTAACTCAAAAATCATCTTAAACAAGTTATGCCAAAGAGCATTGTTGAATACACAACATGTCAAAGCAGATGGGCTACAGCAGCAGAAGACCACATTGGTACCACTTCTGTTAGCTAAAAACAGGAAGAAATGTTGGAAAAAATTTTGCCTGGTCAGGTGAATTTTGATTTCTGCTGCAACATTTATATGGTATGGTCAGAATCTTGTGTAAACAAAATAAAAGCATGGATCCATCCTGCCTTGTATCAGTGGTTCAAACTGGTGGTGGTGTAATGGTGTGGGAAGATTTTGTTCTCTGGCACACTTTGTTACTACCAAATGAGGATTGTTTAAAAGCCATAGCCTAATTGTGTATTGTTGCCGACCATGTGTAGCCCTGTCACCACAGGATAACGTGCTATGTCACAATGCTAAAATCAACTCAACCTGGTTTCTCGAACATGACAACAAGTTCACTGTACTCAAACGTCCTGCAAAATCACTAGATCTCAATCAAATAGAGCACCTTTGGGATGTCATAGAGCGACAGATTCAAATCATGGATTTGCATCTGAAAACTCTGCAGGAAATGTGTGATGCTATCGTGCCAATATGGATTTCATCTCTAAGAAATGTTTCCAGCACCTTAGTGAATCTATGCCATGACGAATTAGGGCAGTTCTAAGGGAAAAAAAGGGGGTACAACCAAGTAGGTACCTAGTGAAGTGACCAGTGAAGTGTTTGAACTATACATTTTTCATTTTTTAAAACCATTATTTTTTTACTTACAGTGTTGGTTACATTACAAGGGAGGTAAAAGCATTATGGCAATGGATAACGTGTGGCGTTATGTATGTGCTGTGTTCACAAACTCTACTCTACTTCTGATCAAACTAACATTCTTTCTCTCATTTGGTAACACTGGCAAAAAAACAGTTGAAACGCATGTTCATGATTTTTGGATTGGGCTTTGTGTAACGTGCACAGGAGAATGATGTCTACAGAAAGTCCAGTTATGGATAAATATAACTAGAGTGAAATAAACTCAATGTAAATAGCTAAATTATCAGCTATATAAATGACAACTAGGGTATTATGGTATAACACTGGTCTCAAAAATTCATAAACACATTCTTATTAATTATTGTCCAAGTGATGTTGATTGGGTTGATCTTACCTGCTGCAGACTATAGAAATGGCCACCAGAGACACGAGGAAAACCACACCAGCCGCCGCTGAGCCAGCAATGAGTGGCAACTGCTCCCTCAACTCTGACTTATAGTCTTCTGTAAAACGAGAGAGGGAGAGAGAGAAAGAGAGAGAGAGAGAGAGAGAGAGAGAAAAGGAGAGAAAGAGAAAGATTTATAATACAGGATTAACATTACAGGAAATGTAACCATTTCGGATTATGCAGAGTGAATATGTCAGTAGACCTTTAAATACTAAAATAAATAAATAAATAAATAAATGAATGAATAAGTCAACTCGACATAATTACAAAACAAATCTTGGATGAAGAGATTATTGCATTATTTTCTTAAGAATAACATCATTTTCAATTGTCAAAACTTTCATTCAAGTAATTTTCACTCAATATGTTAGAAGAACAAAGACCAAAATTGGCAACAAAATATATAGGTTTATGTAACACATTACATAGAATTTATTTACAATCTTAAATTACTCTAGTAACATAGACAATATATCATTATGTGACCCGTCACATCAAATCAGGTATAAAGTTGCATTGTAAGTTATGTATATTTTTAAATTCCTGGCTCAATAAGCTCCAATTTGTTATTAAGTTTAACTCTTTATTATGTCCAGTTGCTGAGAGATGGACAGTGCCATTGGAAAGCTCTATCCAAATCCTGCTTTTAGAATATTTTAATTATGATTCTGTGATGTCATAAAAGAGAGGAAACCCTCAGCCTCAATTGAGATTTCCCTGATACTTCTAAAAGTATCTTTAACAAGCATCATAGCTTTATAGTAAAGACATGGTGTTTCTATTATAGCTGCATTATTAGGTAATTCAAGTTCTGTAAAACATTATTTAGGATTAAACTTTTCTCAGTTGTGTTGAAGGATCAGGAAGATTGCAAAAATTTAACATTTGATACCTTTTACCCACCGCACTCTATTGGCTATAGTGCAAAACTAACCTGTGTGACTTAATACCTGACTTGAAAGCCATGGAAGAGCATAAACAGAAGCATCTGGAGATTGCTGGAGAAACTAAATTTCGATCCATATTTTAAGGAAGATGAATGTTTTGTAAAGATAATCATTACTGGTGATGAGACATGGATTCATCACTACGAGCCTAAGAGTAAATAGCAGAGTATGGAACTGAAACATCCAATCACCGACCAAAAAAAAGTTCAAATGTCAACCATCGTGATTAAAGTTTTCTGGGATTTTCAGCAGCCAGTATTGGAACATTATCAGAAAAAAGGTTCAACAATCAACAGTGCTTATTACAGTGAGATCCTTAGTGAAGGGCTGAAGCCTAAACTCCGGACCACACAAAGAGGGCTGCAGTCCTAGGACATTGTGATCTTGTATAATGATGAACATCTGCACACATCTGCCCAAACTGTCCACACTCTGCAAAACTACAATGCCTTTAAACTTTACATTTTAAGGCATCGTCCCTATAGTCCTGATCTTGCTCTATCAGACTTTTACCGGTTTGGTCCCCTGTAAGCAGCCCTATGAGGATGAAGATTGACTTCTGATTAAGAAGTGAAGACAGCAGTGCATTTGTGGCTTGTAACTCGGTCTAAAACATTTTTAATGAGGAAATACAAAGGTTTGTTTGCAGATAGACAAAGGGGATTGAAAAGCAGAGAAATTATACCGTAAATTATGCATTTGTCTTTTCTAACAGTTCTACAGACTACAAAAATGATACAGCCAGAGTGTGGACGATTTTTGACTCTCACGCGTACAAGTGTAATGCACATATTGTCCAAATGTGAGTTGAACTTGACAGAAGGATGGGAGTGTTCTTCCCCTGATACTGCTACATACCTGTTTTGACTCTGTGATAATGAGCTTGTGTTGAATTTGGCAAGAGTGACAAGATTTTTAAATAGAAGCAGATGCTGAAGAATTTAGAGGTAAAGACAAAAAAAAATAGAGATAAAAAAAAATCAGATACATAAAAATCTCGGACAAAGAGGAGGGAAGTGTGAAGAAGATGGAAAGAAAAGAAGTTGATACAAAAAGAAGATGGAGTGTATATGTGAAGAAACGGGTGACTATATAGAAAGATTGCACAAAGAGAGAAGAAAAGTTACAGTAATGTGGAGTGTTGAGAGGCTTAAAGGAAGAGAGAGGGAAAAAAAGAAATAACCACAGAGGGCAGAGGAGACAGCTTAAACATGACTGGCAGAGAGTCTTTGTGTATGAGCATGCGTTTACTGGAACATGCACACACACACACACACACACACGCACACACACACACACACACACTTGTGCTTTTCAGACACAACTGAGCAAGTATAGCAACGTGTGTGTGTGTGTGTGTGTGTGTCACTTTAGTACTTCTTGCTGTAACATAGTGCAGAGTAAAATAATTAATTTCAAACACAAAAAGCTTTTAAAAAAGATACCAGGTGCAGCTGGTTTAACAAAGTAATTGTTTTAATATTTTTTTATTATGCATTTATTTCTAGAACTCCTGCATAAACTGTTGTATAAAAAGATAAAAGTAAGTTTAATAGCCATTTATTGTGTTAGTAAGTTCATACTACATAGATTTAACTGCATATTTAATATATTTAACTATATATATTTTTAGTCCATATGCTTGTGTGATAATGTTTTTTTCAGCAAGTATATTTTAAACCTATGGGAAACACTGCATACACAATATAGAACTAGTTGTTCAGAACTATTCTAATACTTTGTGGCATAGATTAAGTGCTGGAAACATTCCTTGTTTGGAGATTTTGGCTCATACTGATATGAGAACATCATGCACTTTTGGACCCTTTATCAAGTTGCAAGTGGAGAACATGCAGCAGGAGAGTAAACGGCCGTACTCAACCCCTCCTTATAAACGCTTCATACAGCTTCTTATATTTAGAGAAATAACCGGCTCGCTCATTCACCGGCTGGCATTTCACCATATAAATTACCTTTTTGTGCTGTGCCCTTATATTTAACTCTTGCATGATTTGATTTGATTTAATTTGAATTGGATATATCTAATAATATTTGTTGCTTTATAGGAAACTGGATGGGGATTTATATTTAGATCTCTAATGGGCAAATAAGTGGCAATAGTGTCTGAGATGACACGATTAAGAAATCTTAAGATGAACCAGACTGATTGGTTAGTGACACTTTATATTATTACACTTACAGAGCTGTGCAGAATAAAGTCCACCAGTACCAAGCGAGTTAAAATGTTTATAATGAGCATATTACAGTACGATTACAGCAGAAGTTCTTGGGTTCATGTCTATAGCTGGGATTATCCACTGATGCTTGGTGAAGTCTTGGTCATTTAGCGAATTTCGTTCTTTGCTTAAATGTTAATGAAAAATTATTTTATAATCTAAAAGTCCTACAATCATTTCCACTTTAGTTATTAGTGTACACTTTAGTAATTCTATTCCTATAAACCAGTATTATTATTATTTTTTTTGATTGATGCTGTAACTCAATGAGATGTGATGCCTTTAATACTTTTTTCTGTTTACACCCGCTGGCTTTGCTGTTTCCCCTTTTGCTCTGCCTCTTGCGTCACGTGCTCTCTCTCTCTCTCTCTCTCTCTTTAAAAAAAAAAAGCCCTACAGGCCTTGCATTGCTCAGAAAACAGAATCTTTCTCATGTTCTGATTAAACAGCAAATGAAATCAGGTTTGGGCTCGACTTGGGGACTTCACCCAGAAGAAATCATATGAGAAATGATGGCTGTTTGCTGGCTTCGTTTTGTTCGGTCTTTATTCAGCATTTACACACATGTACACACCTCATTTAATGAAATAATTTCCTCATGATTGCACCCACCTGCCTGAAAGGCAGAGAGAGAGAGAGAGAGAGAGAGAGAGACTTTCTAGAGTAGGAATGAGATTTGATGCAGAGAAGGAAACAAGTGTGAAGGGTGTGTGTGTGTGTGTGTGTGTGTGTGCAAGAACATGGTGTGACTGACCTTCTCCCCCTGTGCCTGGTGCTAATTGTCTTAACGAATGCCGTGCTGTGGCAGAGTGCCAGAGGATAGAACCATCAGCCAGATCTCAATACACCCCGTCTGCTAATTACTACGGCGAGAACACTCTCAGACTCATTTCTCTCTGTCGCTCATTCCCTCCCCTAAGGCCCAAAACGCGGTACATATACAGCATAGCAGTGTCTACCACCAAAACACCACCACGATCCATTTATTTACTTTCATTTATATTTATGGGTCTTTTGCTCCATTTTTATGTTAGACCAGATGAAATACTTTGGCGAGAGACAAAAGAAAAAGTCAGTTTTGTAAGCGGGTACCTGTACCAAACACTAAGTGGTTTTAAAGTTATGGCTGATTAGCGTACACGTGCCTTGCTACGTATCGTGATCCAGTTTGTGTTAAATTGTATTGCTGTTTGTAGATGATGCTTTCAATCCTAAAACTGATCTACAATAACTTTACTATGGTCCAGCTCCAGTCTATCCCAGACTGCCACAAAGTTTTTCGATGGTCATTCCTATTTCCTGTCTGGTATCTATAAAACGCACATGGGATCTTAGGAAAATGTAAAGCCTTTGATCTTTTTCAGAAATTCCTAGTCGTGTTATTGTGGACTGATTTTTCATGTATGACCTATTTTGCCTTTCTGTGTTATGGCTTCTAAATATAAAATATATTTATTAACGCTAGACTGTTCTTCACTGTGCTCAGTGTAAATACACTCCCACACACTGCATAATCTATGTGCTGTGATAATTATTTAATAGTTACGCCACACCAGTGTCTGAGGATCAACTAAGATTTCTCTGAAGTGGTATTTTTAAACCACTTTACTCATTCAATGTCTGCGTACTATGAGATTTAATATACAATGATCAGCCACAACACTAACACTACCACCAGGGAAATTGATTAACATTGATTATCAATTATATACCAGTAAACTGGTGACAGGGTCATGGACACAGAAGGATCATGCATGCCTGTGGGGACCTAAGGCGGTCCTGTTTGGTCGAATTTCACAGAAAAGACAATGTAGAACAAATTGCTGAAAAGAAAATCAATGGTCGGCACACTAGAACGGTATCAGAACACCCAGTGCTCAACAGTCTGCTGTGTATGGGGCTTAGCAGGCAAAGAGGTCAAGGTTATTTATCCAGCTTTCAGATTCCCCAGATCTCAAGCCGATCGATCTTCCATGGAATGCGATGGACAAACAAACCTGATCCATGGAGGGCCAACCCAAGGGCATCCAAAGGATCAGTCAAGGCCCAAGTAACCAGAGCTACCATGGTGGCACAAGAGCCACCCACACAATATTGGGGTTAATGTTTTGTGCTTTCATTTTATGGCTGATTGGTGTACATTAAAACACAAAACATTTAACCCAATATTATGTGGGTTCACTGTTATGGTCGATAGGTGTACTGTACATCAATGGTATGACGGTGATACTACGGATTGTTTCACTCAAAAGAGGCCCCTAATATTCTATAATAATTCAAGCAACCCAAAAAAATACGCTACATATCTTAACATATGTGTAATCGATTGTATTACATGCAATGCCGGAAGTGATCTGTCTTCTGCAAGACACATTTCGACACGGTGCTCCATGTCCCTGAATGCAAGGATAGCAAGGATATCAGGTGAAATAGCAGCAATCTCACGTTTGATGTTTTCCTTCAAATCTTTCACTCACGGGGATCAAGTCGTGTTTGAAGCTCCATATCCTGAGAAGCACATTGCATGTTGTTTTGTGCAGATTGCTTCGTCCTAGCGAGAGTTAATACAGAATATTCAGGGCCCTTTTCGAGTGAATCATCCTAGGTTGGGGTTAAATGGATTGAGAGAGTTAAGTAAAATAATCCAACTTGTTCAATTTAATATACTATTGATGATGGCTGGGCTTGAAAGAAGTTATCCCAAGAATAGTTTTTTTATACCAATCTGTGCAGTGTTATAATTATTATTATTATTATTACATGTGCATATGTGGGATAATAGATGTAAAATGTGTCTCATGGATACAACCGTGCATCCCACTTCTTATTTTTGAAAATCTAAAGAAACCTCAACCACAGACAAAAAAAGGTATGTTCATATACATTGTGGAGACAGTGTGCTAGTAATTAATAATTTCTTTGGTAGCTGTATGGAAGTGGTGTATTCTTGAGTTTTGACTGACGAGTGGTAGAAGACAAGCTCGGTTAGTTGTGTGTGCTTAGCGGTGCTGTCAGTGTACCAGCACAGACATAGTTATATTTAACACATGATGTGTCAAGAATGTTGCTAAGCGCCTTTCCTTTTGGCTTCCGTAGCTTAAAGGCCATCCACGGTATCAGTTCAGTAGCGCTCAGCCACTCTTCATCCTGCGGACGTAATTGTCAGTGTCCCTGGCACTGCGTGTACAGTATGTCTGTGTCTTTGGCAGTAGTGGCAAAACATGCCAGTCTACACCTTCATTAATCAAGCCTACCCAAGAGATAGAGAGAGTGTGTGTGTGTAAGAGAGAGAATTAAAGTTAATGAATCTAGAAACCATTCAATTAGCCCAACCCAGAACATGTGGTCTTTCTGTAGTGGCCTAGGAATGAACACACACACGCACACACACGCACACACACCAGATGGCAGCTGTGGTAATTTATTGACTTCACCTTCTTTAATGGTTTATCTGTAAATCTATTTATTTCTTCAGTTGTCTTGACTAAATCTAATACAAGACCTTTTGTTCCACCACTTTTCACACTAAGGTTGATGGGAATGTAATGGAACACACTTTTTCACATCTGGATTGGAACTCCACCTCTAAAACACAGATTCACATACAAACATGGTAGTAGAGAAAGGACTCGCACCACTTCACCACCTCTCTCGGCTTTTACCCTTGAAATAAATTCTTAGCTGTGATTTAATTCTATATGTTGCTGTATTTTCCAGTTGAGGCAGGAAGTCAGACTGACATTGTGTTGAAGTGTTTGACTGACATACAAAACAGACAATGGCACTCTAGGGTCACCACACACGAGCTCAATCAAAACAAACCTGACAAGAGATAAAATGATGAACAGTAAATAACAGTTTTATGGAGAGAAACCAACAGTGTAAAGATGGATTGGGTTATCTTTCGGTGTAAGGAAGTGTTGTGTTTGAGATCTGAAGGACAAGATGGTAAAACTCTACTTTGAGAAGTGAGAGTCACACTACGATGAGCTTATACCCCTCATAAAAAATCATTCTAATTTTATTTTCTATTAAAAAGACATAAATGGAAAAAATAATAGTGCACAGGATGATGTATAACTGAATATATATATATATATACACACACACACATTTGGGAACGCCAATTAGCCTAATCTGCAGGTCTTTGGGAGGAAACCAGAGTACCCAGAGGAAACCCACCAAGCATGTGGAGAACATGCAAACTCCACGCACATAGAGACAGGAATTGAACCCGGACCCTGGAGGTGCAAGGTGACAGTGCTAACCACTACACTACCTGCTGCCCATATTGTATTTATTTATTTATTGTAAATAGGCCACTTATGCACTTCTGGTTAGATGCTAACTGCATTTCATTGGCTTAGTACGTGTATTCTGCACAATGACAAAGGTAAATCTAATCTAATCTAATCTAATATATTAACAAATCTGTGTTTAGAACAAGCCTACAATTGCTGAACACGAACTATAGTATTATTGCAAAGCAAGATCTACCTCTAGGGGCAGGGTATGGATAGAGAAACCATATAATTCGATGATTATTACATTTTGCCTAGACATGAATCATCAAAAAAGTGACAAGTAGAAAACCCACTTTTAAAATTACATCTAGACCAGGGTCCCAGATGGTGACTGAAATGTTCGTAAATACACCTAAAGTTTTTTTACTTGGTGATTAGATTTATCCAGACAGTCTCTACACTGCTGCGTCTGCCTCCTCGGTGCAGGTACCAGATGTCCTTAGGTGGTCAGATCTGCTCGGGATCCTATACAGTACCTGCCCATGATGTCACACAATATGATATCTACGCCAATGCCGCTCGGACAAATTACATTGCGCCCCCTCACATAATAAGCTATCTACGACAATGCCACTACATTTACATATAGATAGATATCTATCTATCAATAGATATTTTGCTTTTATTTTACATTTGCTTTGGCGATATATGCTTCTCTTTCCAAAGGTAATAAAGCCCTTTTGAATTTGAATACTGTATATAGATTTTTAAATTAATTTATGGTGTGCATAAATGTCTTGCAGCAGACTGGGATACATTAGACCAAATATTAATTCCAATATTTACAGTATATGTTAAAAAAAGTATATATACAGATACTATGCCCTCGTGCCTTGTGCCGACATGCAGTTGGTAAAGCGAATTGCAAAACATCAGAAAATAATCAATTTACTCCTTTTTTTTTTTTTTTTTTTATATATATATATTCTCTGTAGCTTGAAACTCTTATGTTGGTGGGCGTTATGTAGCTAAGTTGGCTAGCTAGCCAAAGTTAGCTAATATTAGTCGAAGAACACGTGACATGAAAACTACACGGCAAAATAAAAAATCTGACGTTTTCTCACTCTCTGCCCTTCCAAACCCCGCATTCTCTATCAGACACCATCAATAGAGACTGATCAAATAATGCCAGAAAAGCAACCCTAACTAAGTTTATCTTACTCACAGCTCCAGTTTAAATCAGCATGGCTATACGGCACAGCAAGGCACCAACAGATTTACGTTTGTCTGGAGCTCTGATCAAGACACTATTAATATTTGTGAATGCCACATGGCTCGCTCGGTCCAACCACTCCAAGCATAGTCCAGATGCTGTGATTCTGACTTGCTCTTCTACCTGCTTTTCTTTGCTGTATCTGTTTCCTTAATAATCCCCATGCTGTCCTCGCACTCCCACATGAACACAATAGGAAGGAAGCTTGCTTAGACAGTATGCAGTCAGCAGTGTGTGAGTGTACCATCCTGGTTAATCATGTTCACTATTTTCCTAATGTGATTCCTAAAGTAGCTGTGTAATGGAAGGAGCTGAGCTACAAGGTGTACTTCGGGATGACTCCTTGGCTGCTGCTGATGGTGTAGATTAGCACCCTGAACAGCTCGTACTCTGCTACTGAGCACAAAGCACAGAGAGGGAAAGACACAGAAAGCTTAATAAGGACGCACAGCTCACCATGCTAACACAACCGATTTATCAGATCATGAGCCAACAAATGCATGCACACAAATAAATATGATTAATATGTATTAATATTAATAATAAATAAATAAACCACCTCTATATTTGGTAAGTACTAACAATCGAGTGTAGTCTCCGTTGAGCACTGTGTGAAAAAATCCATTTTGTTAAAACAACAATTAACTGAGGCATTTTGGACAGAAAACAATTGCTCTATACGCTCAATATGACAAACAGATGGTACAATTATGCTGAAACATGGACAATACACCCACCTCATACTGACATCTATATTTATTTTTCCACAAAACTTCAGTTCCTGCTAGTATATTCCAGGACTTGGCTATGGAAACGTCATACACATGCATCACTCTCCCACACTAAAGCACACACACACACACACACACTGTCATGACAATCCTCACCGTCTGTGAGAGTTTGGAAGCACATCTTGTTGCTGTATTTGCCGAATCCAGCCACTGTTCTGGCTCGAACCTGCACGACGTAGACTGTGCCGGGCCTGAGACCGTCCACTCGCACCGTGTTGGTCTGAGTCCTCAGTACTGTCGAATTGACCTCCGTTAGATCCTAGAAGGTCATAGACAGAAAGATATAAGCTTGATTTTAGTTAGTGTGCACTTTAGTATTCAATTTTTATATGATTTCAGGAACCTGTACAAGCACACAAAGTATGTTTGATATATACAGTATATGCTGGTATAAAACACACCCCATATTCAGAAATAACCAAACTTCTTGTTTCTGCCTGTTACTGTATGTCATGCCTCAATTCAACAGCATATACAGTATGCGTTCCAGTCAAATACTTTTTCTCTATGCTCCCTTGTGCAAGCATTTCTTTTGAGCCCCAATCATAATACCTTTCCAAATAAAACAGTGTCACACACATACTTACCCAAACTTTATATTTTTAAAACAGATACGTAATCTGCTAGCTGTGTCATGGCCAGCAGTGTCCACATCTGCTTGATTGAACCATTACCATCATCAGCACTGGTGAAAACATGCATGGCTACTAAGCAACAAGTCATTCACACAGACGTACATAATAACATTTGCACCCAGTGCACTCATTATGAACTAATTTTAAACCTTAAAAAAATCACTACATAAACTATAAAAGCTCAATATTTGCTGTTATAGCTGTACCAAAAAAAAAGGAAGAGATTTTTAGGTGTACACTGATCAGCCGTAAAAAAGTACTGGCGCCTATAAGAGAAAGGTATCATAATATTCAGTGCATCACAGCTGTGTACAGTGCTCCAGGTCAGTATGGGGCACAGAAAGGCAAGGAGTTCACGGTTGTTGATCCATTCTCAAAAGTTCCCAGAAGAGCACCCATGAAATGTCCTGAACAAATAAGTCTGATCCATGGAGGCCAGCTTGCAACTTTATAAATAGCATTTAAAGGAATTGCCAGAGATGGAAAGAGTAATAAAATTTTGTACTCAAATAAGAATACTGTTACTTCAGTAAAATTTAACTGAAGTACAAATTACCATTATAAAGATCTACACAAGTAAAAGTATCTCATTAAAAGTTTACTCAGGGTAAAAGTTACTGGGTTACTTTTTTTTTAACAGTGGGGATGGGATGGGGGATTCTAGTGTAGTTCATACTGTAAAAGACAAGTGGATCTAAATCTCAAACTAGCAAATGTAGCAAAGTACATTACTTTAAACAAAACATGATTAAGTGAAAGTAAAATTATAGATTTTAAAAACTACTTAAAAAATTAGAAGTTCACCAAAAAAAATAATAAAAACTACTCAATTACAGTAACACGAGTAAATGTAATTCCGTACTTTCCCCCTCTGGGTATTGCTGCTAATGTCCTGGTGCCAAATACTATAGCGCACCTTTAGACGTCTTATGGAGTCATGCCTTAAAGGGTTACACCTGTTTTGATGGCACATGGGGAACCTAAAACCTAAATCTAGGTGGTTTTAATGTTATGGCTGATCAGTGCATACAGTATTTATGAAATGTTATGTGCCTTAGCTGGCACTGTTAAATATTTTGGCCAAACTTAATAAATTAATAAGGACCATGTCTTTTGTGACATAAAATCCCATGTCAACTTTTCTCAAATTCTAATGCCTGTTTTCCTGTTTACGAAGTGCATATACATAAATTTTAATGTTTGGATTATTCAAAATAAAGAAATTTGTATATATACGAATTTATATATTATTTCTTGAATTAAAATAGAGAAATTTATATAGATACATTTCTTTGTTTTGATTAAATCAAAGCTTAAAATTTATCTGCCATTTCATTTTATACATATATACACTGACTATACAGTTTGCATTTTGAGAAAGAGAATATATGTCACTTGTATACGTTTTCCACTAACAGCACTGCAGGTAATGTACCATTAGACATAAGATATACACTACTGTTCAAAAGTTTGGGATCACTTGCAAATTTCTTTGTTTTTGTTTAGTGATTTATTTTCTACATTCTACAACAATACTGGGGATTTCAAAACTATAAAATAACACATATGGGATAAGGTGATTACATAACAACAAGAAAAACAGCAGTTAGTTGTTATTTTAAGACATAGAGGTCAGCCTTTCTGTAATACAGATGTGGCCATTAAGACTGCGTGTGTTTTCCCGCGAGATGCCGCAATTTAGGGCGCGGCGTGCCAGGACTTGCCGTAAGCAACATTCGGGAATTTAAATAAATGTGTTGTGCTTCACTGAATATCCGCCAGATGGCGCATGGAAGGATTTTATCTAAAAGCCGGACGAAGTACTGTACAACGAAGAACTGTGTATAATTACTTAGTCTAAAACAATATTGTTTCCAATGCTGAACCAAACATAAATTTTATTTTGTTTTACAACAGATCTTTCATGTGTGTATATGTGCTTCATATTATTTTCACAATGATGAAATGAGATGCCCAAATTCGTGCTTTAAAAGTTTTTTATATAGTTTTTGTAATGTTTTAACAGGGACAAAACAGTGAAAGACATGGCAATGCCTTGGTTTAAATGGTGTTGAAATTAATTTAATTTCCTGATAGTAGGCTATCTGATAGTGTTAACTATGCGAATGTCCTGATTCGTGAATATGCCAACATATCTTATTTAAAACCTAAAAATGTGTCGACATCATCTGAAGACATGAATGAACTATATATAAATTATCATAGTAAGTAAATATTATTTTATAAACACGAAGTTCTTCGGGCTTTTTATAATAATCATCATATTTGCTGTTTGTGTCCAGCATTTAATAATTATTTCATCCATTATTTAACCACAGCTGGAAATAATAGCTGGAATGGGATGTGATTGTGAATTTATGACTGAAATAAATCTGTTTGTCTTTTGTAAAGTATTTTCACTTTACAAAAGGCAGCGTTTTTATCAAAAGGTTGATAAACGTGTGTTGTACAGTATATATAACCCGACAGCGCGCTCAGTTACTCACTTCTCACCTTTCATGTAGGTCTGCTCGGACTTATTAATTCGTTTTAAACCGCTCAAAAATGTGTGTGTATACCGCTCAAAACCTCCATCAGTTATTAAAGATAGCATCTATTTAGAAAAAAAATGCCCCAGTGATTTCGGAGCTTCAAAAAATCCTTTTGCACACACGCGCAGGTGCGTTACAATAATAATAACAATAATAACAATAATAAATTCGAAAGACTACTACTACTAATAATAATAATAATAATTCTGAATGAAAATGAAGAATAAATACATATCAGTTTGAGCTTGACTCGTTTATGAGCTCTGTCGTTTGCTGTCAATGGGCGCCTAAGAGACATAAAACATTTTTCGGCTTCAGTAGACACACAATACTTAGACTGAAACACGACTGCCCCCTACAGGTATTGAAGGGCATTTTCACGGCTTGCTGCGCGGTATCCCTTTTCTCAAAACGTGCGTTTTTAAAGGCCAGATCTGTAGTTCTTGCAAGAACAGTATTGTCAAGTGCATTTGCAAAATCCGTCAAGCACCATAATATACCTCTCAGGAAGGCCATCCCAGGAGGGCGAGACTAAAACCTACCCCTGCCGCAGACGAGAAGTTCATTTAGAGTTATCAGCCTGAAAAATGACCAAATAACAGCACCTCAGATTAGAGGCGTTATAAAGTCTTCACAGAGCATCTCACCAGAGCACACGCATCTTACGATTAACTGTTCAAAGGAGATTAATGCATTTTTTGGACGCCTTAAGCATTCCTTTACAATGTAGAAAGAAATAAAAAACAGGAACGATCATGGAGTTAGAAAGTGACCCCAAACTTTTGAATGGTAGTGTATACAATCTTAAATAAAATCCAATAAAACAGAGGAACAGAGAGGCATTTAGCTTTTAACATACCTTTATTAAAACAAATTCCCAGCCTAAGAATTAAATAGCCCATACAAAGAAGGAAATTAAGCTGAAAGGAGAATACAAAGAGAAATCTGTTTCTAAATCACTTTTTAGCTTGAGCTTTTTGTTTTCTTGCCCAAGTGGATAACAGAACCGCATCATAGTCTCTTGTACAAGAATGCAATATCACTCTTCAGTCGTGTCATTGAAAGAAAAAGTATTGAAGAAATAAGCAAAAACAATGCTTTTCTGTTTTTTTTATTATTATTATTGCTTCACATCACAATAACACTGTGTGAAATAAATGTGTAGGTCCATTTCCCAAGAGGAAAATGCACTTGTACTCAAATGAAAAAGAAAAAAAAAAAACAAGAGCAAAACACTCTTCTGGCATAAAAATCTGCTTGCTGCTTCGCAAATAGATCATTCTGTCCTTTGTGACAGAGGAAAAAAAGACTGTTTCTAATAATGGTTCCATTTTTTGTATGTGACACCCACACACACATCTAAAGAATAATTACAGGAAATAATAAGTTTGAATTAAAAATGCATGTAAATATGAGTGAGAGTGATTGTGCAAGTGGGAGAGGAAGATGGGGAGAGAGAAAGAGAGAGCGAGAGAGAGTTAGAAAGAGAGGACCAGACAGACATAGTGAGAGACACAGAAAATGTTTTTAATAACGTTATTAATGTTTTTGTTTTTTTTTGCTATATATATATATCTACACAAGGGGTATCAAAAGGTTTCGAGATCCGCAAGCCTTAAAACCTGGCAGCAAATTTTTCTCAAATGTCGAAAAAGATAACAAGCATGCGCTTGGTCGAGCTGCAGACCTGCCTAGCCATTTTCAGTCATGGAGATGATGGGCTCTTCCACTGTGAAAACTGTTGCTCTGTCTCAGGATCGCACCCATACACATAAGTTTCATCATCCCGACATGAAGGACAGGTCATCCCCGGTATGCTAACGGAGTTCTTGGCAGAATTTGACGATATGTACCTTCTGCTGCAGATCAGGAGCCTGTGGACAATCCTGGCAGCAACACGACGCATGTGCAAAATACACTGCACATTTCCGTATGACATGATGTTGTAAATTGTTCTATAAGGATCACGTTGTCGAATGGTTACGACATTTAGGGGGTTGAGCTCGTTGAAGGTCTTCCTGATCTTTTTTCATCTTCTAGTGATGTTTTTCTGCTTTTGAAGAGCACATGCCACTCAAAGCACCTTAAACAACTTATTGCAGCATTGTGTAAACTTGCCAAATCATATCAAATGTCGTTGTGGCAGATTTTTCCAGGTTCACACAGAATTTCACATTTGCTCTTTGTTCTAACTTGCTGCTCATGATGAATGATAGCAGATGTGGTAACGAAAGTGGTCAGAATTGGACCAGTTAGCACTGGCACAACTAACGAGGTACACAGGATGATGACTTTTGGGACACTGACTTATAAAGATTGGTGCTCCTTCTGACTGTGTATGCAGCCTTGTGCTGCCACCTGTTGCCATGTTACCTAACTAGTCTCGAAACTTTTTGACACCATCTTGTGATTTGTGTGTGTATGTGTGTCAGCTGATCATAGCGGGTCTCAGCATTAGGCAAATACCACCGCAGACGAACAGGAACATATAACTTTTTTCCATCTTTAATTATTTATCTAACAAAAAAATTAAGTCGAAAAGAGAATAAAATGTTGTGTGGACAATACCAGGTACCCCATGATTCAATAGTTTGTAGATCCCCCTTTAGCAGCAATACCTTGAAGTAGTATTTTCCCGTATGACTTTATCAGTCTCTCACATCACCATGAAGGAATTTTGACCTATACTTCATTATAACATTGCTTTAGTTCATTAAAGTTTTTGTGTATTTGCATATGCACACTTAGTGTTCCCACCACAGCATTTTAGTTGGGTTGAGGTCTGGACTTTGACTAGGCCATTCCAAAACCTTGATTCTTTTATTTTTTAGCCTTCTGATGTAGATTTATTGGTGAGTTTCGGATCATTTTCATGTTGCATGGCCCGGTTTCAGCCAAGCTTTAGCTGTCAGATATATGGCCTCATATTTGCCTCTAGATTTCATGGTCCACTCAATGACTGCAAGGTGCCCTGGTCCTGTGGCTCCAAAACAAGCGCAAATCATCACCCCTCCACGGTTGTGCTTGACAGAGGGTATGAGGTGTTTCTGCTGAAATTATGGTTTTCTACTATAATCAAATGATTTTTATTATGTTTTCACACAAAAACACACAGAGTTTAAGAAGGGGGTACTTATACGGTGCATTCAGAAAGTATCTTCATGACAGCCATGTAGAATAGTGGTGCGTTGATGTGTTCTTGTTTGAATTCTTCAGTTATTTGCCTTACGATAGCCGTATTTGCCTTACGATAGCCACATTAAAGAATGTGGTTTTCTAGGGGAGCATGTTTTTAAAGCTGCAATTACATACACAGATTAAGTATATGTAAAAAAGTTTCCTGGAATTCAAAAATACCACCTTGTTTTTTTGGAATTCAAGAATACCACCCAATTGCCATCTTAAACAACATATCTCCTCAATTATTGTTTTCACATCTTTCCAAACTGTCACGGAACCGTTCATGTTGTGATTCATGGCTAACATAAGCTACCATGCTAACTAGCTTCAAAAACAATGTTGAATTCTAAATCCTTTGCTAACCCCTAAACAAGGGCACTGCTTTGTGTGTGAAACAAGGGATTCTGTACCTTAAATAGTGCACTAGCTTTCTATTTTATGATATTTTTAGTTCAACACTGAAACACTTAATTAGCCACAGTAATAATTAGTAAGTTTGAAATGTCGGTATTAGATAACTGTACCTGCACATCATTTTATGAAGCATAGCATATTCCATAGCATTGTCTCACTTTCAGCAGAAGCACTACTGTAAATGAGCTAAAGCTATTGCTAACAAATGCCACCAAAACTGTGTGTAATCACTAGTGATGGGAAGTTTGAATCATTTTAGTGACTCGGT